>NC_142798.1:14243651-14533651 GCF_049724085.1 Artemia sp. Qi Xiang Cuo | reverse complement strand
TAAGTTTTCGTGTGTGTGTTTGGTTTTTTTGTGTGTGTGTGTGTGTGTGTAAGTGTTTTTGTGTGTTTGTTTTTTTGTTTTTTTTGTGTTCATGTTTCAGTTTTTGTGTGTGTGTGTGTGTGTGTATTTTTGTGTGTGTTTGTAAGTTTTGGTGTGTGTGTGTGAGTTTTCGTGTGTGTGTGTGTGTGTAAGTTTTTGTGTGCATGTAAGTTTTTGTCTGCATGTAAGTTTTCGTGTGCATGTGTAAGTTTTTGTGTGTGTGTGTTTAAGTTTTGGCGTGTGTGTGTTAGTTTTCGTGTGTGTGTGTGAGTTTTTGTGTGTGTGTGTAATTTTGTGTGTGTATGTGAAAGTTTTTGTGTGCATGTATGGAGACCGGGGGAGGGTCTTTGGGGCCCAGGGAGGGCGTTTGGGGATCCGGGGCCCTTGTGGATTGGGTGGTCTTTTGGGAGCCCAGTGGACCTTTGGGGACGGGGGGAGGGCCTTTGGGGGCCCGGGGGACCCTTGGGGGCCGGTTGGCCCTTTGGGAGCCCTGGGGGACCTTTGAGGACCAGGGGAGGGCCTTTGGGGGTCTGTGGAGGGCGTTTGGGGGATAACATTTCGAAATTTTTACTTTTTAGTTTACTTTTTTTTTTGCGGCGCATCCCTGCGGCGCTTTCCTGCGGTGCCTCCCTGTGGCACATCCCCTGCGGCGCTTTCCTGACCCGCGGTGCATCCCTGAGGCACATCCTGCGGCGCTTTCCGGGACCACGGCGCATCCGGGGGGCGCTTGTCTGGTCCGGGGGACCTTTGGGGGCTGGGGGAGGGCCTTTGGGGCACAGTGTGGGCCTTGGGCGCACAGGTTGGGCGTTGGGGGGGCCGGGGGGGACTGTTGGGGGCCTGGGGGACATTTGGGGACCGGTGGAGGGCCTTTGGGACCCCGTTGGTCCTTTGGGAGCTCGATGGGCCTTTGGGGGGCCCGGGGATGGCCTTTGGGGGTCTGGGTGGGCCTTTGGGGGCGCCGGTGGCCCTTTGGGAGCTTGGGGGGCCTTTGAGGACCGGGGCGAGGGCCTCTGGGGTTCGGGGTGCCCTTTGGGGGTCCGGGGGCCCTTTGAGGACCAGAAGAGGGCCTTTGAGGGTCTGAGGAGGGCGTTTGGGGGGCTGTGGGCTCTTTGGGAGCTTGGGGGACCTTTGAGTACCGGGGGCTTCCTTCGGGGTTGGGGTGCGGGATCGGAACCCTTTGGGGTTGGGGTAGAGGACCTCACAACACTGTTCAAATGGAACTTGTGTATTATAACGACCACAGAGTTTCACCCTCAAATTCTCTTCTAAAACCTTTCCTAAAATCTTCTTTCAAAATGTCTCTAACTGTTTCGCCGAAATAGTTCCATAGCCTGTCTATAACGGTTTCACCCAAATAATCCCTAAACGTAATTTCAGCGTGTTCCTTTTGTTTTTGGCATCTTTGCGCTAATGCATTTCAAATTAATAAGAAACCTGATTCCCGCGCTAAAATAATTCATTGCTAAGATGTTTCTTGGAGAATTGTTTCCATGGCCTTTGGCTATTAATATCCTTTGGAGTTTGACCAAAAGAGTTGTTTCCGAGGCAATGACATTAATGACTTGGATCTATTCCTGGAGAATCGTTTCTAGGCAAAAATTTTTAAAGTCTGACAGATGATGTCATTGGTTGATTGATCTGTCAAGAAAGAGGAATTAATTTGTTGTTTCTAAGGGGAATTATTGATTCACGATAGGTGAATTGAGGTCGACAGCACAGGTGTTCCAAGGTCGATGTTGTTGTTGTTGTAAGTGCACGCTCTCAGCGAATGTCAAGGTCGATGTTGTTGTTGTTGACACGTTTTTGATTACGCAATCAATTTAGGTCATTGACCCCATTAACAACGTGTTCTCCCTAATGACTCTATTCCCATATATGGAGTCCCGTCAGTATTCTATGCCCATATAAGGAGTCCCGTCACGAGTAACACCCCCCATTCTACTTAAATAGTGAATTACAAATTTTCAACTTCCAATCAAATGAGCCCTCTTGGAATTTTATACGAGTATCCTTTCCATAACAACCATATATGCTCCCCAGGGCATAACTTACAACGCCTACCCCCAGGCCATGGGGGCTGTGTCGACACCGGAGTTTATTAGAACTTTGAACTAATTTTAACCAAATGTCCATCTAAAAATTTTTATCTGATGCATTTAGGGCGTGGAGGGGGGAGGGATAGTTGCCCTCCGATCCATTTTGACTCTTAAAAAGTGAGCAAGAAATTTCAATTTCAAATCAAATGAGCCCTCTTCTAAGTTTATACGAGAATCTCTTCCATAAGAACTATATATGCCCCTAGAGCATAGCTCATAACGCCTGCAACCGGAACCTGGCGGGTTCCGTCGACACAGGCATTTTTCTTATCTGACCTTTGAACCATTTTTAATGAAATGGCTATTATAAAAATTTTATCGGATGGGCTTGGGGAAAAAAGGATGTGTGGGCGTTGGGGCTAGTTGAACTCGGATATCTTTTGACTCCTAAAAAGTGAACTATAACTTTCAATTTCGAATCAAATGAGCCCCCTCTGAAGTTTATACAAGCATCCCTTTCATAAGAACCATATATGCCCCCAGGACAACAGTTACAACGCCTATCCCCCAGGCTCTGGGGGGTGTTTTTGTTATATAATTTTTGAGCAATTTCCAAAACACTGGCTATCTAAAAAATTGTAGGGGACAGATTTGGGAAAAAAAGAGCATGGGAGGGGGGGGGGGCTAGCTTAACTCCCTTGACTCTTAAAAAGTGAACTAGAACTTTCAATTTCCAATCAAATGAGCCCCCTCTGAAGTTTATACGAGCATCCCTTTCTTAAGAACCATACCTGCCTTTAGGGCTAACTTAGAACGCTTTTCCCTGCGCCCTGGGGGGTTCTATTAGCACCAGATTTTGTCTTACCCGACCTTTGAACTATTTTTAAAAACATGCATATCTCAAAATTTGCATCAAATGGGTTGGGGGATATCTGCCCTCGGATCTCTTTTGACTATTAAAAAGTGAGCTCGAATTTTCAATATTCAATCAAATAAGCCCTCTCTGAAGTTTATACGACCATCCCTTTCATACGAGCAATATATGCCCCAGGGCATAACTTATAATGCATGCCCCTGGGCCCTGGGGGGTTTTGACAACACTTGAGTTTTTGCTATCTGACTTTTGAGAAATTTGTAATTTAATGCCTATCTAAAAATTTTTATTGGATGCATTTGGGGAAAAGGAGAATGGGGGGCTAGTTGCCCTCCTTCTGACTCGAAAAAACTTAACTAGAACTTTCAATTTCCAATCAAATGAGCCATCTCTGAATTTTTTTACGAGCATCCCTTCAATAAGAACCATATATTCCCCCAATGGCATAACTTAAAACACCTGCCTTCGGGCCCTGGGGGCTGTGTTGACCCCTGAGTTTTCGTTATATGGTCTTTGAACTATCTAAAAAGAAGCTATCTCAAAATTCTTATGGGATGGGTTTGAGGAAAAAAGGGCATGGAGGGGGATGGGGGCTATGTGCCCTCCAATCTCATTTGATTCTTGAAAAGTGAACTAGAACTTTCAATTTCCAATCAAATGATCCCTCTTTGAAGTTAATACGAGCATCCCTTCCATAAGGCCCATATATCACCCAGGGCATAACTTACAACGCCTGCCCTCGGCCCCTGGTGGGTTGTGTCAACACCGGAATTTTGTTATATGATCTTTGAACTATTTTTAATAAAATAGCAATCTTGGAATTTTTATTGGATGCATTTGGGAAAATAGGGTTTGGGGGGGGGGGGCAATCTGGTTACCCTCCAATATCTTTTTACGCTTAAAAAGTGAGCTAGAACTTTCAATTTCCAATCAAATGAGCCCTCTCTGAAGTTTATACGACAATGTTGTCTATACAAAACCTTATATACCCCCAGAGAAAAACTTTCAACCCTTGCCCTGAGAGCTGTTGGGGAGCTGTCATCCTCAAAGAGCTAATTTCCAGAACTTAAAACTACGTTTGATAAAATGGTTGTCTAAAAATTTTGATTGGATGTGTTTTGGGAAAAGGTAGGCTTGAGAGGGGGGTTAGTTGCCCTCAAATCACTTTCGACTATTAAAAAGGGTACTAGTCTTTTGAATTTCTCTATCGAATGAGCCTTTTGTGAAGTTTCTACGACAACGCCTTCTATAAAAACCTTATATGTCCCCAGGGCATAGCTTAAAACCCTTGCCCTAAGGGCTTTGGGGGATTGTCCTCCTCAAAAACATATTTTCTATTTGGAAATCAACTACGCTGAACAAAATGGCCATCTCAAAATTTTGATTGGATGTGTTTGGAGGAATGATGGGCGTGGGGGGGATAATTGTCCTCCAACCACTTTTGACTATTAAAATGGGCACTAGCCTTTTGAATTTCCAATCGAATTAGTCTTTTTTGAAGTTTCTACGACAACACCTTTACAAAAACCTTTTATGCCCCCAGGGCATAACTTGAAACCATTCCCCTAAGGGTTGTGGGGGAGTGTCCTCCTCAAAAACATATTTTCTATGGGGAAATCAAATACGCTGAACAAAATGGCTATCTGAAAATTTTGATTGGATGTGTTTGGGGGAATGATGGGCTTGGGGGGGGGAGGACTAGTCGCCCTCCCCCCTTGCCAGTTGAAGAGGACACTAGCCGTTTGAATTTCTAATTGAATGAGCCTTTTTTGATGTTTCTACGACAACGCCTTCTACAAAAATCTTATATGCCCCCAGGACATAACCTAAAACCCTTGCCCTGAGGGTTGTGGGGGATTTTCCTCCTCAAAAACGTATTTTCTATCTAGAAATCAACTATGCTGAACAAAATAGCTATCTCAAAACGTTAATTGGATGTGTTTAGAGGGATGGTGGGCATGGGGGGGGGGGCGGCTAGTTACCCTCCAATCACTTTCGACCATTAAAAAGGGCACACACCCTTTGAATTCTCAATCGAGTCTGTTTTGAAGTTTCTACGACAACGCCTTCTATAAAAACCTTATATGCCCCAGGGCATAACTTAAAACCCTTGCCCTGAGAGTTTTTGGGGAGTGACCTCCTCAAAAATATATTCTCTGTATGGAAATCAACTACGCTGAACAAAATGGTTATCTCAAAATATTGATCGGATATGTTGTGGGGAATGATGGGCGTGGTTGGGGGCTAGTCGCCCTCCAATCATTTTCGACTATTAAAAAGAGCACTAGAACTCTCGATTTCCAATCGAATGAGCCCTCTTTGAAGTTTCTACGACGATCTTTTCCTTATAAAGTACCTCTGGGAAAAAAAATAATAAAACATTGGAACCGTAAAGAATACTTAAAATGCAACCCTTGCCTTGAGGGCTGTGGGGAGTTGTCATCGTCAAAGACCTAATTTCCAGAACTTAAAACTACGCTTAATAAAATAGCTGTCTCAAAATTTTGATTGGGTTTTTGGGCAAAAGATGGGCGTGAAAGGGGGTTAGTTGCCCTCAAATCACTTTTGAATATTAAAAAGGGCACTGGCCCTTTGAATTTCCAATTGAATGAGCCTTTTTTGAAGTTTCTACGACACTACCTTCTATAAAAACCTTATATGCCACCAGGGTATAGCTTAAAACCCATGCCCTGAGGGTTTTGGGGGAGAGTCCTCCTCAAAAACCTATTTTCCATCTGGAAATCAACTACGCTAAATAAAATGGCTATCTCACAATTTTGATTGGATGTGTTCGGGGGAATGATAGGCGTGGGGGGGGGGGCTAGCTGCCCTCCGATCACTTTCGAATATTAAAGAGGGCAGTAACCCTTTGAATTTTCAATCGAATGAGCCTGTTTTAAAGTTTCCACGACAATGCCTTCTATAAAAACCTTATATGCCCCAGGGAATAACTCAAAACCCTTGCCGTGAGGGTTTTGGGGGATTGTCCTCCTCAAAAACCTATTTTCTATCTGGAAATCAACTACGTTTAACAAAATGGCTATCCCACAATTTTCATTGCATGTGTTTGGGGGAAAGATGGGCGTGGGGGGGGGGCTAGTTGCCCTCCAATCCCTTTCGACTATTAAAAAGGGCACAAGCCCTTTGAATTTCCAATCGAATGAGCCTTTTTTGAAGTTTCAACGACAACACCTTCTGTAAAAACCTTATATTCCCCCAGGGCATAACTTTAAACCCATGCCCTGAGGGTTGGGGGGGAGTATCCTCCTCAAAAACACATTTTCTATCTTAAAATCAACTACGCTGAACAAAATGGCTATCTCAAAATTTTGATTGGATGTGTTTGGGGGAATGATGGGCGTGGGGGGAGTTAGTTACCCTCCATTCACTTTCGACTATTAAAAAGGGCACTAGCTCTTTGAATGTCCAATCGAAAGAGCCTGTTTTGAAGTTTCTACGACAACGCCTTCATTAAAAACTTTATATGCCCCCAGAGCATAACTTAAAACCCTTGCCCTGAGGGTTTTGGGGAGTATCCTCCTCAAAAACCATTTTTCTATCTTGAAATCAACTACTTTGAACAAAATGGCTATCTCAAAATTTTGATTGGATGTGTTTGGGGGAAAGATAGGTGTGGGGGGGGGGGCTAGTTGCCCTCCAATCACTTTCGACTATTAAAAAGGGCACTAGCTTTTTGAATTTCAAATCGAATGAGCCTGTTTTAAAGTTTCTACGACAACGCCGTCTATAAGAATCTTATATGCCCCCAGGGCATAACTTAAAACCCTTGGCCTAAGGGTTGTGGGGGATTTTCCTCATCAAAAACACATTTTCTATCTGGAAATCAACTACGCTGAATAAAATGGCTATCCCAAAATTTTGATTTGATGTGTTTGGGGGAATGATTGGCGTGACGGGGGGGGGGCAATTGCCCTCCAATCATTTTCGACTATTAAAAAGGGCACTAAAACTCGCGATTTCCAATCGAATGAGCCCCTTTTGAAGTCTCTACGAGGACCCTTCTATATAAAGTGCCCTGCTTTAAAGAAAAAAAATAATAAACTGTACATTGTATTAACATTGATCTTATACGCCCTCAGGGCTTAACTTAAAACCCTTGCCCTGAGGGTTTTTGGGGAGTGTCCTCCTCAAAAAGATATTTTCTATCTGGAAATCAACTATGCTGAAGAAAATGTCTATCTCAAAATTTTGATTGGATGTGTTTGGGGAAATGATGGGCGTGGGGGGGGGGCTAGTTGCCCTCCAATAACTTTCGACTATTAAAAAGGGCACTAGCCACTCCACTTTCCATTCGAATGAGCCCTTTTTGAAGTTTCTACGACAACTCATTAGGCACGATGTGCCCGGGTATGGGAAAAAAAACACATTGTTCCCACATCGTTCTTTACTTAGGCAGCGGTAGCGCGTTGCCTATGATCATCGAAGCGATTGGTATCAAATCTTCGTGGAGGTTTCCTCTTGGGGCGTGCTGCAATTCGTAACTTTAGATCTAACTTGACCCAAAGATGATCCGAACCATGTTTCGTGCCAGTGTTTGCTTCAATGTACGATCTACTATTCGTAGCCACTGATTTCCAACGGCGGGACATGAGGATGTAATCAATCTGGCTTTTTTCTGCCATCTCTTGAATGCCATTTGGCTCTGTGGCTGGGTTTGTGTTTGAATAAGGTATTGGTAATGACCAAATCATTCGTCATGGCAAAGTAATGAAGTCTTGATCCCCTGCAACATCTAGCTCCAAGACCAAAATGGCCAATGGCAGACTCAGCATTGGATACTTTTCCCCCAATTCTAGCACTAAATTCGCCTCCAATAATGATGAGGTCTCGTTTTGGGACTTTCTTAAGCGTACAAGTTAGAACTTGGAAAAAAAAAGTTCTGCTTCGCTCTCTGGGAGCAACCTACACTGAGGGGTTGTCTATGTTTCCGAAGTAGTACCTCAGCTTGCCAATTTTTCGAAGAGGGCGCTGATGAAACCTTCAACACATCGCTTGCCGGGGATGCCGTAGTATGGTTTTGCCAATATTTCGGAGAAGGTGCCAATGGACGTTTTGTGGAAATATATTTAGCCATGCAAGTCTCCACTTCCTAATGGCACCCTCTGCGGTTTAGCCTAGCAAGAATTGGGATAGACAATTCTGGTTCTTTCCACCTGACTACCATGATGAGGAAACAGCAATAGGATTTCTCCTATGTTTAACTTGGGACGGAAGAGTAGACTAACCAAATGGGGGGACCACACCTCCCAAACCATCAGGACCATCCAGACTTTTTAAACCCATCCTAGTTCACAAGAGCTTTTAGTCATTCGCCATTCGCAAAAAAATCTGTTTACTTTCTTTGGTAGATTGAATACAAATACGCTATTTTGATTTGGTTAAATTTTAAAAGCAGAAGTAGCCCCGAAAATTTGAGCATAATACCCTCAGTCGTTCTTGGGATACTGCTGATATGCGTTATTGGGAATTAGCATTAACACAGTGTATTTTGATTTAGTTTTGAGGCAACACTTAGTTTTAAACATAATGGGCAAATGAGTGGGTGGGCGTGGGAGGGGGATCAGTTGCCCTCCAATCACTTTCGACTATTAAAAAGAGCATCAGCCCTTTCTATTTTCAATGGAGTGAGCCCTTTTTGTAGTTCCTACGATAACTCCTTCGATACTAAGTACCCTGGTCTAAACAACAACAACAAAAACTAATACATTATACCCTCATCGATCTTTTCTATAAAATGTCAAGCCTTCCAATCACTTTCGACTATTAAAAAAGGCACCAGACCGTTCGATTTCCAATCGAATGAGCCTTTTTTGTAACGACGACACTTTCTGTAAACACCTTTTATGCCCCCAGGGCATAAATTACAACCCTTACACAAAGGGCTGTTAGGATGGTTGTCATCCTCTTAGACCTAATTTCCAGAACTTTCAACTACGTTAAACGAAACGACTATCTCAAAATTTTTATTGGATGCATTTGGGTAGAGGGTGGGCGTGAGAGGGGTGTTAGTCGCTCTCGAATCACTTTCAACTATTAAAATGGCCCTAGCCCTTTCAATTTCCAATCAAATGAGCCCTTTGGAAATTTCTACGGAAACACTTTCAATAAAAACCTTATACGCCTCTAGGGCATAACTTACAACACTGAGGGCTAGGGGGTGTCATTCTCGAAGGTCTAATTTCCAGAACTTTCTACTAGGTTGAACAAAATGGCTATCTGAAAATTTCGATTGGATGTGTTTGGAGGAATGATGGGCGCGAGAGGGGGGGGAGGTAGTTACCCTCGAATCACTTTCGACTATTAAAAAGAGCACTAGTTCTATCAATTTCCAATTGAATGAGCCCCTTTGAAGTTTTACGACAACTCTATCTATAAAAATCTAACATGCCCCCAGGACATAATTTACAACCTTTGCCCTGGGGGCTCTAGGGGGTTTGTCATCCTTAAATACATAATTTCCAGAACTTTCAACTACGTTGAACAAAATAGGTATCTCTAAACGTTTATTGAATTTTTTGGGGAAATTGTGGGCGTGAGAGGGGTGTTAATTATCCTCCACTCACTTTTGACTATTAAAAAGAGCAATTTCAATTTCCAATCAAATGAACCCTTTTTGAAATTTCTACAGCAACTTTTTATATACACCTTATATGTCCCTAGGGCATAACTTACAGCCCTTGCACTGAAGGCTCTAAGGGGTTATCATCCTAAAAGACCTAATTCCCAGAACTTTCAACTACGTTGAACAAAATGTATATCTCAGAATTCTGATTGGATGTGTTTGGCAAAATGGTGGGCCTGAGAAGGGTGTTAGGTCAAGCTCCAATAACTTTCAACTATTAAAAAAGGCACTAGTCCTTTCAATTTCCAATTTAATGACCCCTTTTGAAGTTTCTACGACAACGCTTTCAATAAAAACCTTATATGCCCCCAGGGAATAACTTACAACCCCTGCCCTTAGGGCTGTGAGGGGAGGGGTTATCATCCTTAAAGATCTAATTTCCAAAACTTTCAACTACGTTGAATAAAATGGCTATCTAAAAATTTTGATTGGACGTGTTTGGGGAAAAGGTGGGAATGAGAGGGAGGTTAGATGCCCTCAAATCACTTTCGACTATTAAAAAAGGCACTAGCCCTTTGAATTTTCAATCGAATGAGCCCTTTTCAAGTTTCTGCAACAAAGATTTCAATAAAACCTTATATGCCCCCAGGGCATAACTTGTAACCCTTACCCTGAAAACTGTGGGGGAGTGTCCTGCTCAAAGGTATAATTTCCTTAAATTTGAACCGCGTGGAAAAAATGGCTATCTAAAAAAAATTTATTTAATATATTTGGGGAAATGGTGGGCGTGGAAGGGGTGTTAGTTGCCTTCCAATCACCTTCGACTACTAAAAAGGGCACTGGCCATTTCAATTTCCAATCGAATTAGCCCTTTTTGAAATTTCAACGACTACGTGTTCTATAAAAACCTTATAGGGCATAACTTACAACCCTTTCCCTGAGGGCTGTGGGGTGGGGGGTTGTCATCGTCAAAGACCTAATTTCCAGACCTTAAAACTGAGTTGCACAAAATAGCTATCTCAAAATGTTGATTCAATGTGTTTGGGGAAAAAAGGGCGTGAGAGGGGGGTTTGTTGCCCTCCAATCACTTTCGACTATTAAGAAGGGCTCTAGCCCTTTGAATTTTTAATCGAATGAGTCTTTCTTGAAGTTTCTACGACAACGCTTTCTATAAAAACCTTATATGCCCCCAAGGCATAACTTACAACCCTTGCCCTGAGGGCTGTGGAGGAGTTTCCTCCTTAAAAATATAACTTCTATCTGGAAATCAACTACGCTGAACAAAATGGCTATCTCGTAATTTTGATTGGACGTGTTTCATGAAATGGTGGGCGGGGAAGGGGTGTTAGTTTCCTTTCAACCACTTTAGACTATTAAAAAGAGCACAAGCCACTGTAATTTCTAATTGAATGAGCCCTTTTCGAAGTTTCTACGACAACTTCTTCGATACGAAGTGCCCTGCTCTAAAGGAAAAAAAAAAATAATAAATAATACATTTTGCCAACATCGTTCTTATGTGCCCTCAGTACATAACTTACAACCCTTGCCCTGAGGGCTGTGGCTGAGTGTCCTCCTCAAAAAAATATTTTCTATCTAAAAATCAACTACGCTGAACACAATTGGTATCTAAAGATTTTGATTTGATGTGTTTGGGGAAATGGGGGGCGGGGGGGGGGGGTAGTTACCCTCCAATCACTTTTGACTATTAAAAATGCCACAAGCCACTCTAATTTCCGATTGAATGATCCCTTTTCAAAGTTTCTACGACAACTTCTTCGATACGAAGTGCCCTGGTCTAAAACCAATAAAAAAATAGTACACTATGCCAACATTGTTCTTTACCTAGGCAGCGCTATTATGCTGCCTATGATCAACACAGTGCCATTTGAAAAGTGTAAAGTTTTTAATTACCAGGTATGCTTTTATCATTGATAAAATTTGTAATATTATTAAAATGGGATGGATAAAATTGGAATGATAGCAAGATCAACAACTGTTGGTAATTAATGTGTAAGAAACACGTCTCCCAAAATGAACAAGATATTTTTTTCTGTTTTGGAGTTTTTTTTTTTTTATTTGGTAGAGCAGGGCTGAAATATCGATATTCATTTGTCTGTTTCTTAATTGCATTTTGTAAATCAACATTAAAAGCCGTTAAACTTAAATAAATTGTTAAATGAAGTCTAGTAATTTTCGAACTAAAATATTACCCCGGGTTTAGAATTGCACAACAAAGGAAAAAATAGTTCTCTTGATGTAGCCTGTTCAGTTCCTTATACCAACCAACGCTTTTTTCTAACATTTCCAGTAATAGCTAATATTTCCGATACCTCAAACACAGACTTGGAAGCTCCACCTTCACTCTGATCCCTTCCTATTAATTCCATATTTTCCAACAATATATTTTTAAGTTCCAAACTGTGACGAGAAGCAATGGTAGTAGCAGAATGAGCCAATTAAACATTTAAATATAGAATATTTCTTATTTTTACAATATTGGATTCACAAGATTTCTAATCCTCAGATATTGACAACTAAACCTTCAAATTTCCTGAATTTCTAATTTTTTATTTTTGACTTCTAACTGTTTTAAATTTTGAGATTTTCAAGAATTTTTATTTTGATGACGAAAACCTTTAGATAACAATATACTAAACATTTTTTTTTCATATTTTCAGAGCCTTAAGACTTGTAATTTACAAATTTTGAAAACTAAACCCCTCATATCTAAGGAGTATCTTAAGAGTTCCAAGACTTTTAGTCTCTGCTCATCATGTCTTAAGGATTTCTAGTTTTTTCCTAATTTTATAAATTCCATTAATCCTAATATTTCGATTTTGACCCCTAAGCTTTCAAATGTCTTGAATTTTACTTTTTTTTACATTTTTTCTTTCAAAGTGCTTACGTTCAAAGAAATTAAGTTTTTTCTTAGTTTAAGCGTTCTAAGTCTTATAATATCAAGATTTCCACAACAAAACCCTATAGATTAAAAAATATCTAGTTTTGTCACATTTTTACAGTTGTATGACTTTTAATTTAAAGTTTCGACAAGTAAACCCTAATATTTAAAGAAACTTAAGTTCTTTCGCAATTTTCGAATTCTACAACTTTCAACTTTCATGCTTGGACAACTAAAACCCTGATACTCCAAAAAATCATTTTTTTTCAAAACTTTCAACTTCCATGACTGAATTTCCAGGTTTAAAAACTCACACTTTACATTTTAATTTTGATTAATTTTTTCCCCATTTCATAGTTCCTAACATATCACCATCTGTTTTTGACAACTAAAACACTCATATTTTGAGAAATTGAAGTTTCTCTACAGTACCAGTCTTTTGAGTCCATTTATATTCAGATTGAGACTATTAGACATAATTCCAATAATTTATATTTTTTACATTCTTGCCTTTCATGTCTTTTAATGTTCAGGTTTTGGTAAAAAAGAATCCTTCGCATTTCAAAATTTTTGACAAGTTTCTCAATTTTATTTGTGCGAGGAAATTTAAATTTGTACATTTTTATAGCTGCTGAACCCTTCATCTAAATTTTCGAAATTCTACAGTTATAGAACTGTGAATCTTTAGATTTCGACGGTACACAACCGTTTAAATTTTTACAAGTTCCTGCTTTATAAACACTTTTTGAGGTCTAAGATTATCAGCTTTTCGTCAGTAAATTCCGCACATTTTTTTTTAATGTGAAAATATCGCAAGATACCAATTCTACCGAAAAATTAAGGAGTCGTTAGTAGTATCCTATCTATGGTTTCCACAACCCAGGTAGAAGATTCCCATAGGATTTTAAGCGTGCCCATACAGCGGTTATGGATTCAAGTGCATCCTGGTTTCAAGCAGTCCCATAGCCAGGAGTACAAGCACACCAGGAAGACATACCTCCGGTGTACAAGCGGTCCGAGTTTTAAATGGTCATGTGTAATATGAATGACACAATTATGCATCAGTATTAGCAGGAATACAGCTGGCAACATTCCCATGACACCCGGGTGTTAATGATTTTTCTAAACGATATAGATGCTTGATAATATGGATGACACAATCGTGTGTGAATTGTTGTATCATACGGAACTTTAACTTATGTAATTGGAGTAGAGGGCAATGATATCGAATGTGGATTTAGCGGAAAAAATATGATAGCAAACACGTGGATGTTGTGTAGTGACATTGCACATGACGAGTAATGACGGCACACATGTGGGTCTTATGTAATGCGGCGCACATGTTGGTGTTATGTAATGACGGCACACACGTGGGTGTTGCGTAATGACAGTGCGCATCTCACGTGATGGCAGAAAACATATCACTGTCATATAATACCCTTTTGAGGTTTTATCTTTCGTCGAGATGTTCAAGGCGTTTCTTTTTTTCTTTCTTTCAAAGCGTTTCTTTTTCTTTCTTTCAAATTTTTTTCTTTTTTTTCAGGACATTTTTTCTTTAGTTCTTTGTTCTCGTTAGAAATCGAAAGATCATTTTCCATCCGATAGAACAACACCCCAGACGCCAGGTCCAACAGGTTATTTAAAATATATTGTTCTGGCTAATATATTCTAGAAAGACCCTATTGAACGCAAGGGGAGTTCTCATTTTCACACTCTGTTTCAAGTACATTGCTGTTTCAAGATCATGCCCCGTTTCCATAGCCAGGTGTTGCGGCAATGTTTACCTATGTAATATAGATGACGCAATCGGATTAGTAGAAAAAACACGGATTCTGGAAGTCTTATAGAAAGATTCCCTTGATGCCCTGGGAGACACACCCATTTTTCTATGAGCAGGTGTTACTTCAATGTTTACATTTTGGCAAGAAACACCCTCACAATTCTAAAGAAAATCCCGTAGTTATGGCCTTAGATTTTTCATCGAGTAAATTATCAGGTATTGAAATTTTATCCTAGAACAATGAATCTAAAAAGACACTAGGCTTTGTACATACGAACTTATTAACAAAAACAAATTAAAAACATTATTAAAACAAAGAAAAGGCAGTTAAAAACACGAAAAAATGTGGAAAAAAACTTATAAAAGGATAAATTATAAGCAAAAATATCTATAAATTGAAGAAGGATGGGGGCTCCTAGCAATCATTTACAGCGGAAGGGGTTGTTATTAGACCTAAATTTAAGCCCCATTGAACTATTTCTGAGAGGCTTTAATGAAACACAGCGTTTCTTTGAGTGTTTCTTAGATTTTCAGTCCCCCCATTCACGGAAAAAATTCTTTAACGCCTGCCTCCACCTTAACTGTGAAGCTGTAGAACATGTTACTCCATGTAATTCACGCCACAGTGCCACACTATTACTGCTCTGCGGCATCCTCTGGCATCCCATTCATCATTCCCAAGACATTTTTATTCAGACACTTCTTGCTAAAAATTACATCTTGAATCTGGTGATTCGAGTATTCGGAAGCCAACCCTATGATGATGCTCCACAAAACACCCCCACACCACCCCAGCTTTACATACCTCCCCCTCAGTCATCCACTAGGCACCCCCTACTCATCCCCCCTAGAACGTTTTCAAGCCTTTTCCTCTAAAATAAGCTTGTAAATCTAAATTAAACACTGTTTTTTTTTAACAGTGAGAACTAGGCATTTCATTGCTAGCGCGTGATACTTCAAGCGACTCACGCCAAAGTTCCACACTATTACTCTATGGCACCCTCTGACATTACATCACCGTTCCTAAGACATTTTCTGACATTTCTTGTTAAAGCTTACACATTCAATCCGGTGATTGAAGTTTTCACAAGTGAACCCTATCATGATGACCCCCGAAACACCCCCACCCCATCACAGGTCTACACCCCTGCCCCTCCGTCTTCCACATGACATCCCCCACTTATCAGCGCTAGGACATTTTCAACACTTTCTCTCCAAAAATAAGCTTGTGAATGTAAATTAAAAACTGTTTTTTTTTATTTCAACAGCGGGAATTCAGCATTTCATTGCTAGAGAATGTCACTCCATGCAATTCACACCACAGTGCGACACTATTACGGCTCTGTGGCACCCTCTTTCACCCCCTTCATCATTCCTAAGACATTCTTCAAGCATTTCTTGCTAAAAGTTATGCTTCAACCCGTTGATTCAAGTTTTCACAAGCCAACCCTATCATGATGCTCCACAGAACACCCCTACACCATCACAGCTCTACAAACCTGCCCCTCCGTCATCCAGATGATATCCGTCACTCATCACCCCTAGAATATTGTCAACCCTTTTCCTCCGAAAATAAGCCTGCGAATTTAAGTTGAACATTGCTTTTCTTTTTTTAACAGCGGGAACTCTGCATTTCATTGCTAGAGCCTGATACTCCAAGCAATTCAAGCCACAATTCCACACTATTACTGCTCTGCGGCAACCTCTGATATCGCATCATCATTATCAAGAAATGTTCAGACATTCCTTGTGAAATAATACACATTCAATCCGATTATTCAAGTTTTAGCAAACCAACCGTATCAGGATGTCTCCCAATATACATCACACCATCACAGCTTTATACACATGCCCCCGTGTCATCCCCTTGGCACTCCACTCATCATCCTTTTAAATTGAACACTTTTTTTTATTTGAACAGCAGAAACTCGGCGCTTCATTGCTAGAGCGTGATACTCCAAGCGATTCACGCCACAGTGCCCCACTATTACTGCTCTGAGGCATCCTCTGACATCACATCATCATTCCAAAGACAATTTTATATGTTTCTTGTAAAAAATTACACATTCAATCCGATGATTCAAGTTTTTGCTAGCCAACCCTATCACGATGCTTCCCAAAACAAATCGCACTATCACAGCTTTACACACAACCCCACCCGTCATCCATGCAGGACCCCACTCATCATCCCTAGGACATTTTTTATCCTTTTCCCTCTGAACATAAGCTTGTGAATCTATATTGAACACTGTTTTTATTTGGACGGCGGAACTCGGCATTTCATTGCTAGTAAGTAATACTCCAAGCAATTCATGCCACAGCGCCACGCTATTGCTGCTTTGTGGCATCCTCTGACATCACATCATCATTCCTAAGACATCACTAGACATTTCTTGTTGAAAATTACAAATTCCATCTGGTGATCTAGGTTTTCGCAACCAACGCTATCATGATTTCTCCCAAAACACATCACAACATCACACCTTCATACACCTGCTCCTACGTCATTCACATCGAACCCCCCTCATTACCCCTAGCACATTTTCAACTCTTTTCCTCCAAAAATAAGCTTGTGAATCCAAATGGAACACTTTTTTTATTTGAACATTGGAACTTGGGATTTCATTAGTTTGAGAGTGATAATCCAAGGCCATCCACGTCACATTGCCGCACTATTACTGCTCTGCAACACCTTCTGACACCGCATAATTATTTCTAAGACATTTTTCAGATATCTCTTGCTAAAAATAACGCATTCATTCCCTTGATTCAAGTTTTTTCACCAGCCAACCTTTTCATGATGCTCCTAAAACATACCCACACCATCACAGCCTTACACACCTGCTCTCCCGTAACATCATTTTCCAACACTTCATCATTCTTAAGACATTTCAAAATATTTCCTTACTAAAAATGAAGCATTAAATCCATTGGTTCATACTTTCAACACATCGATTCCCAATCTGTGTGACACTATTACTCTCCCTGTAGCATCAGCTACCACCCCACTATCATTTCTTAAGACATTTCAAGATATTTCTTTTAATAGGATGATAACCCCGCATCTGGCCCCGGTTACAACGCTTCCACCACCAATTCTACTGGCTTCCAACCCAGTACATCCAACTCCAGCTCCATCTATGCCCCTCTTACCCTGAATCCAATTCCGGCTCTGGTTGCGTCAGTTCTGGATACTGCGCTTCTACCCTCTAAAACATTTAGTTGATGACGAAGGTTCAAATTCTTACTACCATTGCTGGTAACGCATTACTTGTTGATAGATCATATCACCACATTTCTGGAATTAACATTCAAAAGAAAACAAGAAGAAGATGGGGGTACTCAAGCATCAATATCATAGGCCATGTCTTATCTGAGTTTCAAAACTGTGACCTATGTAAAATAATGTCGTAATAGACAATGAAACTGCAAGTAAAATATAAGAACACTAACAAACATTATCAGCATGGAGATTAAAGATAATTTGGTGAAAAAAAACTCATTCAAACTTCACTAGCAAAATCATAGAAAAAGTGAAGATGAACTAATTTGAGAAAGTGTGTGCATATGATAAAGTTATGATACTGACATTGAAAAATATTTGAATTATAAAACAAATAGTAATGGCGATCTTATTGGAAATGTTTGATTGCATTGTCATGACACTAAGGAGTTAAATTCCTTTAGGATACTGGAAAAGTTCAACGTTATTGAAGGCAGATATAGTAGAATATAGTTTCTAGAGATAATATTGCTCAAAGAGAATGCTAGTCTGAAACTATTTGTTGACGACGAAGGTCAGCTTCTTGCTACCAATGCTGGTAACATATTACCTGTTGATAGGTCATTTCACTATCTTTATGGTATTAAAATTAAAAAGAAGAGAAGAAGAAGATGGGCGTACTACAGCATCAACATTGTAAGCCTTGTCTTATATAAGTGCCAAAAATGTGACATATGTGAAAATGATGTCGTAATAGAGAAAGAAACCGAAAGTAAAATAAAAAGAGTACTAGCAAATGTTAATAGCATGGGGATCAAAGAGATTTGATGAAAAAAACCTGCAAACTTTACTAGCATCATCATGGAAAAAGTGAAGGTGAAGTATTGCGGGAAAGCGTGGTCACATAATAAAGTTATCGTAGCATTGAATGCTGAGAAAGAGAAATATTTGAATTATGAAATAATTTTTAATGACGATCTTATTGGAAATGTAGGTG
Source organism: Artemia sp. Qi Xiang Cuo (assembly GCF_049724085.1). Classification (NCBI taxonomy): domain Eukaryota; kingdom Metazoa; phylum Arthropoda; class Branchiopoda; order Anostraca; family Artemiidae; genus Artemia; species Artemia sp. Qi Xiang Cuo. The sequence continues at coordinate 14,515,220 of NC_142798.1, read as the reverse complement.
TGCGCTGTCATGACACTAATGAGTTAAATTCCTCTCAAGTGCCCAAGAATTTGTACCATCAAAGTTTTGGATATTCGAGTGTAATATTTCCCGAGATGATAGTGCTCAAAGAGAATGCTAGTCAGAGACTTTTTTGTTGAAGATGAAGGTCAACTTCTTGCTACCGTTGCTGGAAACACATTACCCGTTGATGTGTCACATCATATCCAAGTTACAAAACTGCGACCTATGCAAAAATATTGTCGTACTAGCCAATGAAACCCGAAGTAAAATAAATGGAAATTGATAGGAGTATGAAGATGAATTGATGAAAAACAAAGCATCAGCAAACTATACTACTGCTATCATGGATTTACCAACAGATGCAATCCATGAAGCCGGTATTATCGAAAATATGACGAGGTTTTTAAAAGTTGCGTATACCCTCTAAATGGAATTATGTGACATCTGAAGAGGAAACATGACAAAGTATTTTTGAGTAGATTTAAGGTGTTCATTTTTTTTATGTTGATATTTAACAAACAATTAATTCAATAAAATTATTTTATTGCATTACTTTGTCTTGTTTTCACTTGTTTGTCTTGAGGTACACTATCAACTCTAGAGGAAATTAAGAACTGAAGGGCAACTTTTTTTCTCTTCTTCGAAAATAATTCAGAATCGGAGTTTAAGACTTTTATCTCTTATTTGGAAAAAATTCAGAAACGAAGTTTAACACTCTTTCTCTTCTCTGGACAAAATCCAGAACTGAACCTTAACATTTTAAGTAACTTAAGCTAACGACTTTTAAGTTAGGTTTATGTTGGCTAGGCTAGCATCAGCAGCCATGCTAACCTAATCTAAATAAACTTAACCTAAAAGTGGTTAACCTAAGCAAACCTAATCTAAATAAACCTAACTAAAAAGTGGTTAACTTAATGTAACCTAACCGCTCCACCTATGCTGGAATCAAAACAACAAAAGTACGAAGAACAAAAGGGAAATCTTTTTGTAAGACAGTGGAGATAATTTGAATGAATATTTCGGCCCTATGTCCAAGGGCCGTCCTCAGCAAGACAAAAATATATAAAAGAAAAAGACTCACAACAACAGGCGACCAATAAAACCAAAAAAGTGGAAATTCTTACAAAACAATCCTAGCATCATTACTTCCGCGAAGTTCAACCAGGAGTCCTGGTTGAACTTCGCTGAAGTAATGATGCTAGGATTGTTTTGAAAGAATTTCCACTTTTTTGGTGTTGTTGGTGGCAGGGTGTTGTGTGTCTTTTTTGTTTTATATATTTTTGTCTTGCTGAGGACGGCCCTTGGACATAGGGCCGAAATATTCATTCAAATTATCTCCACTGTCTTACAAAAAGATTTCCCTTTTGTTCTTCGTACTTTTGTTGTTTGTGATGGAAAGGCAGTGTGGTCTTCGTCGCTATTTTCTATGCTGGAATCTTTAACAATAGTGGGATTGATGGCACCAGTTGGGTTATAATTCATATTCATGTGTCTCTGTGTTTGAAAAAAAAAGAATCCAAGGAGAAGTTGAATGTTTGCTGCAAGCACCCAGGGGAGATGGTCCAATATTTCTATGTCATGATGGTGTAATCTTCTGCAATTTATTCTGGCTCCAAGGGAGCTTTATAAACCAGCGTAAAACAGGGTTTGAAGATCAATGACACTTTGCTTGATGCCGAACTTCGATTCTGATTTTTTTTCTGAAGAATAGAAAGAAAGTTAGACTTCAGTTCTGAGTTTTCCCAGAGAAGAAAAAGATCTATTTAAGTTCAGAATTTTTTCAAAGAAGAGAAAAAAAAATTCAATTTCTCTTCTGAATTTTCTCAAGGAAGAGAAAAAAGATCAACTTCGATTCTGAACTTTTCCAATGAATAGAAGAAGTTCCAGTGTGTTTGGAGAAATGATGGACATTAGAGGGAGTTAATCGCCCTCTAAAAACGTTTGACTATTAAAAATGACACTAGCAGGTTCAATCTCCAATCAAATGATTCCTTTTCCAAGTTTATAAGACAACTCCTTTTATACGAAGTCCCCCGGCCTAAGACCAAAAAATAAAATAAATAAATAATACATTGTGCCTACGTCACTCTTTATTTTAGCAGGCCATTGCGCTGCCTATGATTGAAATAGTCAAAATTCAAGCTAGATTAAACAACGTTAACCCATGCCACTCGTCACTTGAAGTTTGAAAAAAATCCAAATTCCTGGACAAAACCTGACAAATGGAGCCATAACTTCAAAACGGTAGATATCAAATTCCCGCTTTTATGTCTCCAAAGAAAGCTGATGTTGTTCTTCAGAATTTTTTGGTCTGTACATAACTGTCTTTATTTTAAATCAAAAAGAGTTAAAACAAACTTTAGCCCAAAAAACGGGACCTGGTACCATTAGGAGCCAATTTCGAAGCATTCTAAGAACTTGATTGGTTTTTACATAATACGTCTCGGTATTAACTTTCTTTATTATTAAAAATTATTTTGAAACTCAGTTTTTAAACATAAAGAACCTTCTGTTCGAATTTAATCTTTTATTATATGGGAATTACCTGCGTCTTTCACCGAACAAAGACTTTTTGGACAGGTAAAAGGAGGGTATGCATAAATTTTATTTTAGAAATTGTGATCGACGATTTTACTTCAGCTTAAAACCGACTTTTACCCATTGGACTCTGAAATGGCATCCAGATCAGGTGTGCAAATGTGGACCAAGAATGAAATATTTCTTGTGGGCTATCACATACACCAGATCACCGGTTATAAGTTACCATCAAGGCTTCTAGTTTCATCTCATAATTTACATTTGGTGAAATAAATTGTCAAAGAATCAGCAAAACCTGCCGTTTGAGAACTGTTTTTTTTTCGGGGAAAAGCTCCAATCCCGACTTAACATGAGCAAAATGCAATTACTAAGCTGGAAAAACTTTAGGTTGAGCATAAAACTTTTCAAAAAGACGAAAAGAAAACTTTGAAAACGGTCCAGAACAAATTTAAACAGTTTCAGAGGTAACGCTATAGCATTGCCTATAGTAAAGGCCATACGGATCCAATGCTTTATTATTGTTTTTTTTCCCAGAGATAGTTCATATGGAAGGAGTCGTCACTTAAACTTCAAAGGGGGCTCATTAGACTGGAAATAGAGAGTTTTAGTGCCCTTTTTATGAGTCCAAAGTGATCAGAGGGCATCTAGCCCCCCGTCACACCCTTCTTTTCCCAAATACATCCGATAAAAATTTTGAGATTGCTATTTTGTTAAAACTAGTTCAAAGATCATAGCAAAGTCACTACCAGGCCCAGACCTACTGAGTAGGCTTACTCTGAGCAACGATAAAGGGACAAACGTGGTGAGTCAGGCACTTGGGCCACACTTCAGGGAAAACCTAGTGGGCATGTTGAAACAGTGCTGCTTTTCTATAATCGTTGATGACACCAAGGACGTGCCCAAGGATGTGTAGCTTCGACACAGCGGCATCCAACATGGGAAGAATCAAATGAGCATGCATCAGTTTGGAGAAAATGTTGGAAAGAGAAATTTCCATTTCCAATCAAATAAGCAATCTCTGAAGTTTATACGAGCATCCCTTTCATAAGAATTATATATATATCCCCAGGGCACAACTTACATCATCTGCCGCCAGGCACTGGGTAATTGTGTCGACATCTGAGTTTCGGTTATCTGACTTTTGAAAGACTTTTAACGAATTAGCTACTTCAAACTTTTTATCGGATGCATTTGGGGAGAGGGGCGTGGGGGCTAGTTGCCCTCCAATCTCTTTTCACTCTCGAAAACTGAACTCGAAACTTTCAATTTCCATTCAAATGAGTCCTCCGTGAAGTTTTTACGAGCATTCCTTTCATAAGAACCATATATTCGCCCCAGGGCATAACTTACGACGACTGCCCTCGGTCCCTAGGGGGTTGTGTAGACCCTGGAGTTTTCGTTATATGATCTTTGAACTAATTTTAAAAAAATGGCTATCTCAAAATTTTTATCAGATGCATTTGGAAAAAAAGGCTCGGGGGCTGGTTACCCTCCTATCTCTTTTGACTCTTAAAAAGTGAACTAGAACTTTCGATTTCCACTCAAATGAGCCCTCTCTGAATTTTATACGAGCATTCCTTCCGTAAGAACCGTTTTGCCCTCACGGCGCAACTTAAAACACCTGCCCCTGGGCCCTTGGGGCTTTGTCGATACCGGAGTTTTAGTTATATGATCTTTGAACTAGTTTAAACAAAATAGCAATCTCAAAATTTTTATCGGATGTATTTGGGAAAAGAAGGGTGTGACGGGGGGCTAGATGCCCTCTCTTCACTTTGGACTCATAAAAAGGGCACTAAAACTCTCTATTTCCAGTCTAATGAGCCCCCTTTGAAGTTTAAGTGACGACTACTTCCATATGAACTATCTCTGGGAAAAAAAACAATAATAAAGCATTGGCTCCGTATGGCCTTTAGCTTTTCTTGATGTTTAAGTCTCAAGACTGCCACCTTTGAGGATGTATGTAGATATACTATCTTGTTCCTTGTGAGAATTAAATAAAAAAAAACATTTTTTAAGATTGAAAGCAAGGAGAGACATTAAAATACAAAAATTTAAAACAATAAAAACTTTGAAACTCCAATTTTTAAAACAATAAAAGTTAAGCGTAAAGAACGAGGTATTGAGGAGGGAATAGCCCCTTTCATATATGGAATAGTTTATCTTCGTCTTATGTTTTAAGGTCGCTCCTTACTTTTGGTTAAAACAATTTGTTTTTATTTAATTTCTGAACGTTTTCAACTAATGCAAGTTCAAATTTGTCTCACCGTACATGACAAATTGAAAAAAAATTTCATATTAATTTTGGCAGATTAATTCCAAATATGAAGGGTTGCCCCCTCCTCAATGAAATAAGCCTCTGGATAATTTCCCCGGAACACCTCCACATGAAAGATTTGGCAAAGAGAATATAAGACAATTAAGAAGAATTTCGTGTAGCAATTCTGCCGAAACCCCCCAGTGTAACATTTCCCTGCAATATTCAACCCCCCTCCCAGAAATCTCCCTCCAGAAGGAAGAATTTGCCTTCAGAGATCCACCTCAAGCACACCACCTCCACAAAAACATATCAGTATGCTTTCCAATAACAAATACTATACGTAAACAATGGGTAAATATCATAACCTTCAGGCCCCTCCTCATGGACTCTTTTTGCTCCTTAAAAAGGGATTTATGGTCTTTAATTTTTAAGTAAAACAGGTTGAGGATTTGGCCTATTCTAATTTAGATGAGCCATTAAACAGTTCTCTACGATTTTCCAGTGCCCCACTAGCTGCAAAAAAAAAAAAACGGAATAAAATGTTTTAGATACAAAATATCGTTCGTTACAGCCCTTTCCTTGTTTTTCAAGCCAATAATATTTTCCTTATTGTCAAAGCCAAGGATATGTAAATTTGCCGTACAGGGTTTTTGGCCAAAGCCGTCCCAATTTTGTACCTTGTGACTTGATCCGACACCCTTTTTAGGGGGTTTCGGGATATTTGTTTCAAACAGTTCGTGGTAACGAACTGTAAGTAAGGAGCTAACCGGCTCAATGGTAATCGAAACTCTAGAAAACGGGTTTTTGATACCAATATCAAAAAAAAAAAAAAAATCAGATTTCAATGCTGATTTCAAATATATAACTTTCATCAAGTTTAGTGCTACCCATCAAAAGTTACGCGCCTGAAAAAAAGTGGCTAATTTTCAAAAAAGGGGGAAAGACCCCCTAAAAGTTATAGAACCTTAATGAAAATCACACCATCATATTCAGCGTATCAGAGAACCCTACTGTAGAGGTTTCAAGCTCCTATCTACAAAAATGTGGAATTTATATTTTTTGCCAGAAGAAAGATCACGGATACGTGTCTATTTGTTTGTTTGTTTGTTTGTTTTTTTGTTTTTTTCCCAGGGGTGATCGTATCGACATAGTGGTCCTAGAATATCGTGGGAGGGCTCATTGGAACGGAAATTAAAAGTTCTAGCGCCCTTTTTAAGTGACCAAAAAAATGGAGGGCAACTAGGCCCCCTCCCACGCTTATTTTTTTCCCAAAGTCACTCGATCAAAATTTTGAGATAGCCTTTTAGGATGACTTAATCCCCCGAAGTTCCCAGAGGGAGTGCTAAAAGTTATGAACTTTGCCCAATTTTAACATATAGTATTGGTTATTGGGAAGCATACAGAAGTTTTCAGGAGGTTTTTTTTCTGTTAGTGGGAGCGAAATGTGGGTTGGGGGATGTGTTGGAGGATCTGTTCATGAAGGAAGTTTTCATGGGGGAAGGGAAATTGCTTTGAAGGGGGCGCCAGACTTGCCAGCATTATTTATTGGTTATTGGGAAGTATACAACCATTTTCAGGAAGGATTTTTTCTGGAGGGGACTTTTTTCTGGAGAGGAGGGGGTTAATCTGGAGAATATTTCTGTGGAGGATGTTTCTTTGGGGGAAAGGGACATTTCTATGAAGGGGGCGCCGGATTTCCAAGCGTTATTTAAAAAACGATCAGAAATTAAATAAAAAAACTGGATTTTCAACTGAAATGTAAGAAGGAATATTAGAACTTAAAACGAACAGAAATTATAACGTATATGAGGGAGTTCTCCCCAAAGTCAATACCTCGCTCTTTACGCTACCGTTTTTTTTATTGCTTTCAAAAGAGCTATCTATTCTAATTAAACGGCCTTTGTGATTCAGGGGTTTGTGAATCAAATTTTTTTTTAACTTTTAACGTAAAGAGCAGTAGAGATGACCCTAAAGGTCCGGATGGGAGTCCATATAGGGGCATAGAACCACGTGGTTTATGGTTTTTGTCAGTGAGAATGAAAAAACAGGAATTTTGTCACATTTATGGATGTTTTTATGGATGGTTATGTGTGTTGGTCGATTTATTTGATGTTTTTCATGGATGTTTTATGGTTTTTGTCAGTGAGAATGAAAAAACAGGGACTTTGTCACATTTATGTCTGTTTGTTGTCAGTGAGAATGGAAAAACAGGAACTTTCTCACTTTCATGGATTATTGAGTCATTAATCAAATTGTTTCCGGGGAATGTCTGACAGATGACGTCAAGTTAATTAATGTCTTTGATGTATTTCCAAAGAGAATTGTCTCCGGGGCAAAGTTTAGATCACACATGACAGATGATGTCATGATTGATTGATTGACACGAAAGGGGAATTAATTTGTTGTTTCTAAAGAGAATAGATTCACGAAAGGGAAATTAATTTGTTGTTTCTAAAGAGAACTGTCTCAGAGCGAATGTTTAGATCTTAGCGATGAATTGTTTTAGCGCGGGAATCAGGTTTCTAAATAATTTGAAATGTGCCAGCGCAGAGATGCCAAACAAAAGGAACACGCTGAAATTACGTTTAAGGATTATTTGGGCGAAACCGTTTTAGCCATTTTATGGAATTATTTCGGCGAAACAGTTAGAGACATTTTAAAAGATGATTTAAAAGATGATTTTAGAAGAGAATTTGAGGGTGAAACTCTGTGGTCGTTATAATACACAAGTTGTATTTTAACATTGTTGTGAGGTCCCCTACCACAACCCCAAAGGGTTTGGATCCCCCTACCCCAACCCCAAAGGGTTCCAATCCCCCTACCCCAACCCCCAAGGAAGCCCCGGTCCTCAAAGGCCCCCAAGCTCCCAAAGGGCCCCCCGACCCCCAAAGACCCTCACCCGGTTCCCAAAGGACCAATCGGTGCTCAAGGGCCCCCCAGACCCCCAAAGGTCCTCCCCGGTCCTCAAATGCCCCCCAAGCTCCCAAAGGGCCCCCCGACCCCCAAAGACCCTCCCCAGGCCCCCAAAGGCCCACCCCGGTCCCCAAAGGTCCACAGGGCTCCCAAGGGCCCACCCGGCCCTAAAGAGCCCTCCAAGACCCCCAAACTCCCTCCCCGGGCCCTTCCAAAGAGCCCCCTCTCCATTTTTAACACTTTTTATGGCTTTATTATATCTTTTCAGAACAAGTTCCTTTCATAATGTCATTCCTAAGCCCATTTTCAAACTTGAAGCACCAATCCCTTCACTCACAACTATACTTTACAGCTTTTTGGATACCTCAACACCAAGAAATACTTTTCAAAGACCATTTCAGAGAAAGTTACTTTCTTAATGTCCCTCCTAAACACATTTTCAAACTTGAAGTACTTATATTTTTCACCACAACTATACCTTACAGCTTTTTGGATACCTCAACACCAAGAAATACTTTTCAAAGACCATTTCAGAGCAAGTTACTTTCTTAACACCCCCTTCTAAACCCATTCTCCGACTTGAAGTACTTATCTTTTTCACCCAAAACTATACTTTACAGCTTTTAGGATACCTCAACACCAAGAAATACTTTTCAAAGACCATTTCAGAACAAGTTCCTTTCATAGTGTCGCTCCTAAACCCATGTTGAAGTACTTATCTTTTTCACCACGACTATACTCTACAGCTTTTTGGTTACCTCAACATCAAGAAATACTTTTCAAAGACCATTTCAGAGCAAGTTACTTTCTTAATGTCCTTCCTAAACCCATTTTCCAACTTGAAGTACTTATCTTTTTCACCCACAGCTATACTCTACAGCGGTACTGCATCTATCACCTGCGAGTCTGACCAGCCTAGCAATGTTTTACCCTTCTCAATTGGCTAAAAAGGTTTTTATAAATTTTGCACTTTCAGGAACTGGAATATTTCCCAGGGGATCCATTACTGACCCAATTACTCTTTGATTCAAACTCTCCTTTTTGCTCTTATCCTCAATAGGTTTATCTGTTATATCATCCTCAGAATTATCCCCCATATTTACACTACTTCTTTCCGTGGCATTTTCTTTGGTCATTAAATTGCCCACAGTAGTCAAAAATTTTACGATTAAAGTGGGATTATAATCCCGACTTGAAGAATCAAAATTAAAAGAGATATTTAAAACTTTACTTCTTATTTCTTTGAAAAAGGATGAAGCAATATCTTTGTCAAATTAAGGATCTGAAGGATCTAAAATTGGAATTGCGCTCATTTTAAACGAGAAAAAAAATATTAGTAAAACAAATTAATTAAGTCAACGCTCTAAAAACAAGGAAAAATCGTTATTCAACACTCCTAACAGATTTCCTACTCGCGTGCGAACTTAAAATGCATGACTTACTTTCGTAAATTGTCCTTTGACGTTCTTCTCTTTTTTTCAAAAACTGGAATCCGGAGCGGGAACCTTAAATTGAAGCGGGAACCTGGAACTGAAGCTGGAACCTGGAACTGAAGCTGGAACCTGGAACTGAACGGGAACCTGGAACTGAAGCTGGAACATGGAACTGAACTGGAATCAGGAACTGAAGCTGGAACCTGGAACTGAACTGGAACCTGGAACTGAAGCTGGAACTGAACTGGAACCTGGAACTGAAGCTGGAACGACGACACTGTAGGTGACGGGCCTCAAAATAAGATGTTTACTGCAATCTTGTAGATGACGGGCCTCAAAAGAAAATGTTAACTGCAATCCTCTCCGGCAAAAACCGCTGCACCACTTTGTAAACTTTCTTTTGTTCACTTCTCTGTGAATTATCTACTTCTCTGCACATTGAGACTTCATCTCTTTAGGGCCTTATGGTAGCGTTGGCCTAGTATCTGGGTTCTACCGGTGGAGGATGTCTAGAACCTCTAACCATCACATAGTTTATGTTTAGAGTATAAAACGTTTATTTATACATATAATACAGTGCATGTACATATGGCGAGGACAGATACAGAATTCGAACTCACTCAAATAATCTAAATTGGTAACTTATATTCAGATACACATCTGGCCATTTGACAGAACTGTAAACTTCTGATAAAGAGGATTCGGGTTGGTTTGTTGACCAGATAGGAAATATTATTGCTTTATTCTCAGAAGTGGGGTTGTTGATTGTTGATAATTTTCAATGTTCGTATTTTAGATATTGGGGTTATTCTGAGTTCAAAAACCTATTTCCAAAGTTTACAGATTTTCCCCGGGGTTTTCAAACTCTTTTTTTTCCAAAAAAAACGATTTTCTATCCTCAAACAAAGGTACACTTAACAAGAACATAAAACAAAATACTGACACTAAAACTGAATCAACAAGACACAAGAAAATATTTTCCCAATGGGCACTTTCATTTCACTTTATATTGTCATGCTAAGTTCGCATAAAATTCGCATAGCTACACCTAATATAAAAATTTGCACATTGTCAGAATATCTTTTAAAAGAATTTAAATTTGAACAGAACACTTAAACAAAAATAATAATCTTCAACAGAAACACAATGAGATTTTCTTTTACTTTCCTTTTACCAAAGCTTTAATTCTTTCTTTTTTTTCAAATTATTCGGTTATTTTACTATCCATAAGATATCAAAAGGAAGTAAATATATAATTTGAAAAAGGTTGGTCAAACATCTTTCGCTTGTAATTTTTATCTTTCTATTTTCCCTATTTCAAAGAAAGCATTTCTCCTGTCTAGTTAATCAGCATAAAAACTAGCTACAGCCTTATTTTGAATTAACATCAATTACCAACACCGTTTATACTGCAATAAGACACCAATCTCTACAATAATCTTGCTCTATTTATCTCTAAAGTTGTTTCAATACTCTCTATTATAACCTGGATGTTTATTTCTTGCTTTCCTATTACTTCTCCTAAGACTACTTTTTTCTCCACTCGAGCCTGCCTTAACCTCTGTTTCCCCTTTATCTACTTCTACACTAACTAGACTAGGCTCCATTTGAACCTCATGTTGTTCGCTAGAAACGGAGCTTTCCTCCATTATTTCTGAAGTTACTACGGGAGTCCCCACTGGAAGCTGGTATACAGATGATGTTGAATCAATTCTCCTATGCCCACGATTCTCTAACTCCAATTCTACGATTCTTAACTCCTCCGATATTGATTTATTTGCTATTACTGGTGGCTCAAGACAATTTTGAACAACCAAAAGTTTAAACACACGGAATGGGTATTTCGGCTCTTCATTTTTTTCCTAACGTAGGTTTGACGTTCTGATGCATTTTATTCCTACGAAAGCACAAATTACAGTTCTCGCAATACTCTCACACTTTTGCACCCATTCTGTCAAATACAAAGATACGGCTCACTCGATCTAATGTCTTCTCCATAGACATGTGACCACCAATGAGTAAGTGATCATGAACCAGTTTTATTGCCGAATCTACTAGGACACTTGGCAAGACTATTTTAGATGTTCTAGGGTACCCTTTGTCCTTGCCAACGCCTCCTAGCGGATAACAATAAAGAACACCTTCCTTCAGGAACAGGCCGTCAAAAATTTTCAACAGCCAAGACACAAAATTATTATCTGTCAGTCTCCCTGGCACGGAACTCTTTTCCGCCCTGTCGACTCCTGGCACGGAACTCTTTTCCGCCCTGTCGACTATTTTGCTCTCTGGCACGGAACTCTTTTCCGCCCTGTTGACTTCTGGCACGCTCTTTTTCGCCCCGTCGACTATTTTCCATGGTACGAAACCTGCAGGGTTTTTGAGGTTCGGTGATCCACCGCCTACCTCTCTCTTCGCCCATGGGACCTCAGACCTTCCTTTCCCAGGATCCTCTGAACCCGTTAACCACTCAGACTTTCCTTTCCCAGGATCCTCTGAACCCGTTAACCACTCAGACCTTCCTTTCCCAGGATCCTCTGAAACCCGTTAACCGCTGGTCCGTCGGTTGACCGTCGTCCGCCCCTTCACCAGCCTAATCTCTCTCGACACAACGCCTCATTACGTTGGTTCCTAATAAATTTTCAGTTATATGGTCCCTCGGTCAACCATAGTTCGCCCCTTCACCAGCCTCATCTCTCTCGACACGACGCCTCATTACGTCAGTTCCTCATAATAAATTTCTCGTCTCTCTTAATATTGCACCTTTCTAGATCAATGCCTTATAAAAATTTATCAGTTTTCTCGTCATAATTTTTTTTGTCCTAAAATTTCTGCTTAAATTCCTAATATGATCCCTACATCCTCCACTAAAATAAATCTACCTATCCCCCTGGTCACGTTTTTCGTCAGGCCAGTTCTGACGGAGTTCTTCATTCTGTCCTGTCCAACGAGATTCAGTATCTACCGCGGCTGATAAAAATTCCTGCCTTTCTTCACCAATTGCATTCTCAATAGCTTCAAAACGCTGCGCTATCTTATACGCTTCAGAGAGGGAATTATAATCATCCTGGTGTTCTAATAAATATCTCTGAATATTTAGTCTCGAGCCTTCAATAAAACAATCCAGGCCTATACTATCAGAAAAGCCTACTAATCTGCCATACACCGATCGATATGATTTTGTGGCAATCTCCACCCTCTTATAAAACTGATACACTGTTTCATTGGATGATTGCCTTAATTCAGCTAAATCTTTGAATTTCTTCCCATCTGTCTTTGTTGGTCAAAAAGATTATGCAACGTTTATTCTAGGGTCCTTTGAATTCATGATACCTGAAGACTCCTTCTATTCCAAAAAATTAAGCACTGATAAAGTTATTCTAATTGTTCCAGTATCTATTGCCAATGAGATATACCAGACCAGTTAGGTATTTAAACCTTTCAGATGGCTAAAAAGGTTTTTATAAATTATGCATTTTCAAGAACTGGAATGTTTCCAAAGGAATCGATTACTGACCCAATTACTATTTGATTCAAATTTTTATTGTTGCTCTTATTCTCAATAGGTTTATTTGTTATATCATCCTCAGAATTATCCCCCATATTTACACTACTTTTTACAGTAGCATTATCTTCGGCCATTAAATTACCCAGAGTAGTCAAAAATTTTACGATTAAACTGGGATTATAATCCCGACTTGAAGAATCAAAATTAAAAGAGATATTTAAAACTTTACTTCTTATTTCTTTGAAAAAGGATGAAGCAATATCTTTGTCAAATTAAGGATTTTGAAGGATCTAAAATTGGAATTGCGCTCATTTTAAACGAGAAAAAAAATATTAGTAAAACAAATTAATTAATTCAAAGCCGTAAAAACAAGGAAAAATCGTTATTCAACACTCCTAACAGATTTCCTAATGGCGTGTGAACTTAAAATGCGTGACTTACTTTCGTAAATTGTCCTTCGACGTTCTTCACTTTTTTTCAAAAACTGGAATCTGGAGCGGGAACCTTAACTTGAAGCGGGAACCTGGAACCTGGAACTGAAGCTGGAACCTGGAACTGAAGCTGGAACCTGGAACTGAACTGGAATCTGGAACTGAAGCTGGAACCTGGAACTGAACTGGGATCAGGAACTGAAGCTGGAACCTGGAACTGAAGCTGGAACGACGACACTGTAGGTGACGGGTCTCAAAATAAAATGTTTACTGCAATCTTGTAGGTGACGGGCCTCAAAAGAAAATGTTAACTGCAATCCTCTCCCGCAAAAACCACTGCACCACTTTGTAAACCTTTCTTTTGTTCACTTCTCTGTGAATTATCTACTTCTCTGCACATTGAGACTTCATCTCTTTAGGGCCTTATGGTAGCGTTGGCCTAGTATCTGGGTTCTACCGGTGGAGGATGTCTAGAACCTCTAACCATCACATAGATTATGTTTAGAGTATAAAGTGTTTATTTATACATATAATACAGTGAACGTACATATGGCGAGAACAGATACAGAATTCGAACTGACTCAAATAATCTAAATTGGTAACTTATATTCAGATACACATCTGGCCATTTGACAGAACTGTAAACTTCTGATAAAGAGGATTCGGGTTGGTTTGTTGACCAGATAGGAAATATTATTGCTTTATTCTCAGAAGTGGGGTTGTTGATTGTTGATAATTTTCAATGTTTGTATTTTAGATAGTGGGGTTATTCTGAGTTCAAAAACCTATTTCCAAACTTTACAATATACTAGTATACTATAATAGGACACTAATAGTATGAGAAGCATAGTTAAACTGTAATAACTATCACAGTTTAGCCATCAATTTTTTGCGTGTTAAGTACGTGATCTGTATGAAAAACAAGTTTTAAAAGGAGAACTTTTTATAATGGAGAACTACTATAATGGGACACTAATAGTATAAGAAGCATAGTTAAACTGCAATAACTATCACAGTTTAGCGATCAATTTTTTGCGTGTTAAGTACTTGATCTGTATGAAAAACAAGTTTTAAAAGGACAAAACTCTATAATGTGCACTATATACTAGTATACTATAATGGGACACAAATAGTATGAGAAGCATAGTTATACTGTAATAACTTTCACAGTTTAGCCATCAATTTTTTGCGTGTTAAGTACTTGATCTGTATGAAAAACAAGTTTTAATAGGAGAAAACTCTATAATGTGCACTATATACTAGTATATTATAATGGGACACTAATAGTATGAGAAGCATAGTTATACTGTAATAACTATCACAGTTTAGCCATAAATTTTTTGCTTTTTAAGTACTTTATCTTTATAAAAAAAAGTTTTAAATGGAGAAAACTCTATAATGTTCACTATATACTAGTATACTATAATGGGAAACTAATAGTATGAGAAGCATAGTTAAACTCAATTAGCTATCACAGTTTAGCGATCAATTTTTTGCGTGTTAAGTACTTGATCTGTATGAAAAACAAGTTTTAAAAGGACAAAACTCTATAATGTGCACTATATACTAGTATATTATAATGTGACACTAATAGTATGAGAAACATAGTTAAACTGTAATAACTATCACTGTTTAGCCATCAATTTTTTGCGTGTTAAGTACTTGATCTGTATGAAAAAAAAGTTTTAAAAGGAGAAAACTCTATAATGTGCACTATCTACTAGTATACTACAATGGGAAACTAATAGTATGAGAAGCATAGTTAAACTGTAATAACTATCACAGTTTAGCGATCAATTTTTTGCGTGTTAAGTACTTGATCTGTATGAAAAACAAGTTTTAAAAGGGGAAAACTCTATAATGTGCACTATATACTAGTACACTATAATGGGACACTAATAGTATGAGAAGCATAGTTAAACTGCAATAACTATCACAGTTTAGCGATCAATTTTTTGCGTGTTAAGTACTTGATCTGTATGAACAACAAGTTTTAAAAGGGGAAAACTCTTTAATGTGCACTATATACTAGTATACTATAATGGGACACTAATAGTATGAGAAGCATAGTTAAACTGCAATAACTATCACAGTTTAGCCATCAATTTTTTGCGTGTTAAGTACGTGATCTGTATGAAAAACAAGTTCTAAAAGGGAAAAACTCTGTAATGTGCACTATATACTAGTATACTATAATGGGACACTAATAGTAGGAGAAGCATAGTTAAACTGTAATAACTATCACAGTTTAGCCATCAATTTTTTGCGTGTTAAGTAGTTGATCTGTATGAAAAACAAGTTTTAAAAGGAGAAAACTCTATATTGTGCACTTTATAATAGTATACTATAATGGGACATTAATAGTATGAGAAGCATAGTTAAACTGCAATAACTATCACAGTTTAGCAATCAATTTTTTGCGTGTTAAGTACTTGATCTGTATAAAAAACAAGTTCTAAAAGGGGAAAACTCTGTAATGTGCACTATATACTAGTATACTATAATGGGACACTAATAGAATGAGAATCATAGTTATACTATAATGGGACACTAATAGTATGAGAAGCATAGTTAAACTGCAATAACTATCACAGTTTAGAGAACAATTTTTTGCGTGTTAAGTACTTGATCTGTATGAAAAACAAGTTATAAAAGGTGAAAACTATATAATTTGAACTATATACTAGTATACCATAATGGGAAAATGATAGTATGAGAAGCATAGTTAAACTGTAATAACTATCACAGTTTAGCCATCAATTTTTTGCATGTTAAGCACTTGATCTGTAGGAAAAAGAAGTTATAAAAGGAGAAAACTCTATAATGTGCACTATACACTAGTATACTATAATGGGACACTAATAGTATGAGAAGCATAGTTAAACTGCAATAACTATCACAGTTTAGCGATCAATTTTTTGCGTGTTAAGTAATTGATCTGTATAAAAAACAAGTTATAAAAGGGAAAAACTCTGTAATGTGCACTATATACTAGTATACTACAATGGGAAAGTAATAGTATGAGAAGCATAGTTAAACTGCAATAACTATCACAGTTTAGCTAACAATTTTTTGCGTTTTAAGTACTTGATCTGTATGAAAAACAAGTTTTAAAAGGGGAAAACTCTATAATTTGCACTATATACTAGTATACCATAATGGGACACTGATAGTATGAGAAACATAGTTAAACTGTAATAACTATCACAATTTAGCCATCAATTTTTTGCTTGTTAAGCACTTGATCTTTATGAAAAAGAAGTTATAAAAGGAGAAAACTCTCTATTGTGCTCTATACACTAGTATACTATAATGGGACACTAATAGTATGAGAAGCATAGTTAAACTGCAATAACTATCACAGTTTAGCCATCAATTTTTTGCGTGTTAAGTACTTGATCTGTATGAAAAACAAGTTCTAAAAGGAGAAAACTCTGTAATATGCACTATATACTAGTATACTATGATGGGACACTAATAGTATGAGAAGCATAGTTAAACTGTAATAACTATCACAGTTTAATCATCAATTTTTTGCGTGGTAAGTACTTGACTTTGTATGAAAAACAAGTTTTAAAAGGAGAACTTTTTATAATATGCACTATATACTAGTTACTATAATGGGACACTGATAGTATGAGAAGCATAGTTAAACTACAATAACTATCACAGCTTAGCTATCAATTTTTTGCGTGTTAAGTACTTGATCTTTATGAAAAACAATTTTTAAAAGGAAGAAACTCTTTAATGTGCACTAAATACTAGCATATTATAATGGGTCACAAATAGTATGAGAAACATAGTTAAACTGTAATAAATATCACAGTTTAGCAATCAATTTTTTGCGTGTTAATTACTTGATCTGTATGAAAAACAAGTTTTAAAAGGAGAAAACTCTATAATGTGCACTATATACTAGTACACTATAATGGGACACTAATAGTATGAGAAGCATAGTTGAACTGTAATAACTATCACAGTTTAGCCATCAATTTTTTGCGTGGTAAGTACTTGACTTTGTATAAAAAACAAGTTTTAAAAGGAGAAAACTCTATAATGTGCACTATCTACTAGTATACTATAATGGGACACTAATAGTATGACAAGCATAGTTAAACTGCAATAACTATCACAGTTTAGCCATCAATTTTTTGCGTGTTAAGTACGTGATCTGTATGAAAAACAAGTTCTAAAAGGACAAAACTCTGTAATGTGCACTATATACTAGTATACTATAATGGGACACTAATAGTAGGAGAAGCATAGTTAAACTACAATAACTATCACAGTTTAGCCATCAATTTTTTGCGTGTCAAGTACTTGATCTGTATGAAAAACAAGTTTTAAAGGGGGAAAACTCTGTAATCTGCACTATATACTAGTACACTATAATGGAGCACTAATAGTATGAGAAGCAGAGTTAAACTGCAATAACTAACACAGTTTAGCTATCAATTTTTTGCGTGTTAAGTACTTGATCTGTATGAAAAACAAGTTTTAAAAGGGGAAAAATCTATAATTTGTACTATATACTAGTATACAATAATGGGAAAATTATAGTATGAGAAGCATAGTTAAACTGTAATAACTATCACAGTTTAGCCATCAATTTTTTGCATGTTAAGCACTTGATCTGTAGGAAAAAGAAGTTATAAAAGGAGAAAACTCTATATTGTGCACTATACACTAGTATACTATAATGGGACACTAATAGTATGAGAAGCATAGTTAAACTGCAATAACTATCACAGTTTAGCCATCAATTTTTTGCGTGTTAAGTACTTGATCTGTATGAAAAACAAGTTATAAAAGGAGAAAACTCTGTAATATGCACTATATAATAGTATACTATAGTGGGACACTAATAGTATGAGAAGCATAGTTAAACTGTAATAACTATCACAGTTTAATCATCAATTTTTTGCGTGTTAAGTACTTGATCTGTATGAAAAACAAGTTTTAAAGGAAGAAAAATCTATAATATGCACTATATACTAGTATACTATAATGGGATACTGATAGTATGAGAAGCATAGTTAAACTGCAATAACTATCACAGTTTAGCCATCAATTTTTTGCGTGTTAAGTACTTGATCTGTATGAAAAACAAGTTTTAAAAGGGGAAAACTCTATAATGTGCACAAAATACTACTATACTATAATGGGACAGTAACAGTATGAGAAGAATAGTTAAACTGTAATAACAATCACAGTTTATCAATCAATTTTTTGCGTCTTAAGTACTTGATCTGTATGAAAAACAAGTTTTAAAAGGAGAAAACTCTATAATATGCACTAAATACTAGTATACTATAATGGGACACTAATAGTATGAGAAGCATAGTTGAACTGTAATAACTATCACAGTTTAGCCATCAATTTTTTGCGTGGTAAGTACTTGACTTTGTATGAAAAACAAGTTTTAAAAGGAGAACTTTTTATAATTGAGAACTATTATAATGGGACACTAATAGTATGAGAAGCATAGTTAAAGTGCAATAACTATCACAGCTTAGCCATCAAGTTTTTGCGTGTTAAGTACTTGATCTGTATGAAAAACAAGTTTTAAAAGGACAAAACTCTATAATGTGCACTATATAATATCATACTATAATGGGACTCTAATAGTATGACAAGCATAGTTAAACTGTAATAACTATCACAGTTTAGCCATCAATTTTTTGCGTGTTAAGTACGTGATCTGTATAAAAAACAAGTTCTAAAAGTGGAAAACTCTGTAATGTGCACTATATACTAGTATACTATAATGGGACACTAATAGTAGGAGAAGCATAGTTAAACTGTAATAACTATCACAGTTTAGCCATCAATTTTTTGCGTGTTAAGTACTTGATCTGTATGAAAAACAAGTTTTAAAAGGAGAAAACTCTATATTGTGCACTATATACTAGTATACTATAATGGGACACTAATAGTATGAGAAGCATAGTTAAACTGCAATAACTATCACAGTTTAGCGATCAATTTTTTGCGTGTTAAGTACTTGATCTGTATGAAAAACAAGTTTTAAAAGGGGAAAACTCTATAATTTGCACTATATACTAGTATACCATAATGGGACACTGATAGTATGAGAAGCATAGTTAAACTGTAATAACTATCACAATTTAGCCATCAATTTTTTGCATGTTAAGTACTTGATCTGTAGGAAAAACAAGTTATAAAAGGAGAAAACTCTATATTGTGCACTATATACTAGTATACTATAATGGGACACTAATAGTATGAGAAGCATAGTTAAACTGCAATAACTATCACAGTTTAGCCATCAATTTTTTGCGTGTTAAGTACTTGATCTGTATGAAAAACAAGTTCTAAAAGGGGAAAACTCTGTAATATGCACTATATACTAGTATACTATAATGGGAAACTAATAGTATGAGAAGCATAGTTAAACTGCAATAACTATCACAGTTTAGCGATCAATTTTTTGCGTGTTAAGTACTTGATCTGTATGAAAAACAAGTTTTAAAAGGGGAAAAATCTATAATTTGCACTATATACTAGTATACCATAATGGGACACTGATAGTATGAGAAACATAGTTAAACTGTAATAACTATCACAGTTTAGCCATCAATTTTTTGCATGTTAAGTACTTGATGTGTATTAAAAACAAGTTTTTAAATGAGAAAACTCTATATTGTGCACTATACTCTAGTATACTATACTGTGACACTTATAGTATGATAAGCATAGTTAAACTGAAATAACTATCACAGTTTAGAAATCAATTTTTTGCGTGTTAAGTACTTGATCTGTATAAAAAACAAGTTCTAAATGGGGAAATCTCTTTTATATTCACTATATAATAGTATACTATAATGGGAAACTGATAGTATGAGAAGCATAGTTAAACTGTAATAACTATCACAGTTTAATCATAAATTTTTTGCGTGTTAAGTACTTGATCTGTATGAAAAACAAGTTTTAAAGGAAGAAAAATCTATAATATGCACTATATACTAGTATATTATAATGGGATACTAATAGTATGAGAAGCATAGTTAAACTGTAATAACTATCACAGTTTAGCCATCAATTTTTTGCATGTTAAGTACTTGATCTGTATGAAAAACAAGTTTTAAAGGAAGAAAACTCTATAATATGCACTATATACTAGTATACTATAATGGGACACTGATAGTATGAGAAGCATAGTTAAACTGCAATAACTATCACAGTTTAGACATCAATTTTTTGCGTGTTAAGTACTTGATCTGTATGAAAAACAAGTTTTAAAAGGGGAAAACTCTATAATGTGCACTAAATACTAATATACTATAATGGGACAGTAACAGTATGAGAAGCATAGTTAAACTGTAATAACTATCACAGTTTAGCAATCAATTTTTTGCGTCTTAAGTACTTGATCTGTATGAAAAACAAGTTTTAAAAGGGGAAAACTCTATAATGTGCACTAAATACTAGTATACTATAATGGGACACTAATAGTATGAGAAGCATAGTTGAACTGTAATAACTATCACAGTTTAGCCATCAATTTTTTGCGTGGTAAGTACTTGACTTTGTATGAAAAACAAGTTTTAAAAGGAGAACTTTTTATAATGGAGAACTATTATAATGGGACACTAATAGTATGAGAAGCATAGTTAAAGTGCAATAACTATCACAGCTTAGCGATCAAATTTGTGCGTGTTAAGTACCTGATCTGTATGAAAAACAAGTTTTAAAAGGACAAAAATCTTTAATGTGCACTATATACTGTAATACTATAATGGGAAACTAATAGTATGAGAAGCATAGTTAAACTGTAATAACTATCACAGTTTAGCCATCAATTTTCTGCGTGTTAATTACTTGATCTGTATGAAAAACAAGTTTTAAAAGGAGAAAACTCTATAATGTGCACTATATACTAGTATATTATAATGGGACACTAATAGTATGAGAAGCATTGTTAAACTGTAATAACTATCACAGTTTAGCCATCAATTTTTTGCGTGTTAAGTACTTGATCTGTATAAAAAACAAGTTTTAAAAGGAGAAAACTCTATAATGTGCACTATCTACTAGTATACTATAATGGGACACTAATAGTATGAGAAGCATAGTTAAACTGCAATAACTATCACAGTTTAGCGATAATTTTTTTGAGTTTTAAGTACTTGATCTGTATGAAAAACAAGTTTTAAAAGGAGAAAACTCTATATTGTGCACTATATACTAGTATACTATAATGGGACATTAATAGTTTGAGAAGCATAGTTAAACTGCAATAACTATCACAGTTTAGCCATCAATTTTTTGCGTGTTAAGTACTTGATCTGTTTGAAAAACAAGTTCTAAAAGGGTAAAACTCTGTAATGTGCACTATATACTAGTATACTATAATGGGAAACTAATAGTATGAGAAGCATAGTTAAACTATAATAACTATCACAGTTTAGCCATCAATTTTTTGCGTGTTAAGTACTTGATCTGTATGAAAAACAAGTTTTAAAAGGAGAAAACTCTATATTGTGCACTTTATACTAGTATACTATAATGGGACACTAATAGTATGAGAAGCACAGTTAAACTGCAATAACTATCACAGTTTAGCCATCAATTTTTTTCTTGTTAAGTACTTGATCTGTATGAAAAACAAGTTCTAAAAGGGGAAAACTCTGTAAGGTGCACTATATACTAATATACTATAATGGGACACTAATAGTATGAGCAGCATAGTTAAACTGTAATAACTATCACAGTTTAACCATCAATTTTTTGCGTGTTAAGTACTTGATCTGTATGAAAAACAAGTTCTAAAAGGGGAAAAATCTATGAAAAACAAGTTTTAAAAGGAGAACTTTTTATTATGGAGAACTAATATAATGGGACACTAATAGTATGAGAAGCATAGTTAAACTGCAATAACTATCACAGTTTAGCGAACAATTTTTTGCGTGTTAAGTACTTGATCTGTATGAAAAACAAGTTTTAAAAGGACAAAACTCTATAATGTGCACTATATACTAGTATACTATAATGGGACACTCATAGTATGAGAAGCATAGTTAAACTGAAATAAATATCACAGTTTAGCCATCAATTTGTTTCGTGTTAAGTACTTGATCTGTATGGAAAACAAGTTTTAAAAGGAGAAAACTCTATAATGTGCACTATATACTAGTATACTATAATGGGACACTAATAGTATGAGAAGCATAGTTAAACTGCAATAACTATCACATTGTAGCGAACAATTTTTTGCGTGTTAAGTACTTGATCTGTATGAAAAACAAGTTTTAAAAGGACAAAACTCTATAATGTGCACTATATACTAGTATACTATAATGGGACACTAATAGTATGAGAAGCATAGTTAAACTGTAATAACTATCACAGTTTAGCCATCAATTTTTTACGTGTTAAGTACTTGATCTGTATGGAAAACAAGTTTTAAAAGGAGAAAACTCTATAATGTTCACTATATACTAGTATACTATAATGGGACACTAATAGTATGAGAAGCATAGTTAAACTATAATAACTATCACAGTTTAGCCATCAATTTTTTGCGTGTTAAGTACTTGATCTGTATGAGAAAACTCTATAATGTGCACTATATACTAGTACACTATAATGGGACACTAATAGTATGAGAAGCATAGTTAAACTGTAATAACTATCACAGTTTAGCCATCAATTTTTTGCGTGTTAAGTACTTGATCTGTATGAAAAACAAGTTTTAAAAGGAGAAAACTCTATAATGTGCACTATATACTAGTATACTATGATGGGAAACTAATAGTATGAGAAGCATAGTTAAACTGCAATAACTATCACAGTTTAGCGATCAATTTTTTGCGTTTTAAGTATCTGTATGAAAAACAAGTTTTAAAAGGGGAAAACTCTATAATGTGCACTATATACTAGTATACTATAATGGGACACTGATAGTATGAGAAGCATAGTTAATCTGTAATAACTATCACAGTTTAGTCATCAATTTTTTGCATGTTAAGTACTTGATCTGTATGAAAAACAAGTTTTAAAAGGAGAAAACTCAATATTGTGCACTATACACTAGTATACTATAATGGGACACTAATAGTATGAGAAGCATAGTTAAACTGCAATAGCTATCATAGTTTAGCCATAAATTTTTTGCGTGTTAAGTACTTGATCTGTATGAAAAACAAGTTCTAAAAGGGGAAAAATCTATGAAAAACAAGTTTTAAAAGGAGAACTTTTTATTATGGAGAACTACTATAATGGGACACTAATAGTATGAGAAGCATAGTTAAACTGCAATAACTATCACAGTTTAGAGAACAATTTTTTGCGTGTTAAGTACTTGATCTGTATGAAAAACAAGTTTTAAAAGGACAAAACTCTATAATGTGCACTATATACTAGTATACTATAATGGGACACTAATAGTATGAGAAGCATAGTTAAACTGAAATAAATATCACAGTTTAGCCATCAATTTGTTACGTGTTAAGTACTTGATCTGTATGTAAAACAAGTTTTAAAAGGAGAAAACTCTATAATGTGCACTATATACTAGTATACTATAATGGGACACTAATAGTATGAGAAGCATATTTAAACTGAAATAACTATCACAGTTTAGCGAACAATTTTTTGCGTGTTAAGTACTTGATCTGTATGAAAAACAAGTTTTAAAAGGAAAAAACTCTATAATGTGCACTATATACTAGTATACTATAATGGGACACTAATAGTATGAGAAGCATAGTTAAACTGTAATAACTATCACAGTTTAGTCATCAATTTGTTACGTGTTAAGTACTTGATCTGTATGTAAAACAAGTTTTAAAAGGAGAAAACTCTATAATGTGCACTATATACTAGTATACTATAATGGGACACTAATAGTATGAGAAGCATAGTTAAACTGCAATAACTATCACAGTTTAGCCATCAATTTTTTGCGTGTTAAGTACTTGATCTGTATGAAAAACAAGTTTTAAAGGGAGAAAACTCTATAATGTGCAAGATATACTAGTACACTATAATGGGACACTAATAGTATAAGAAGAATAGTTAAACTATAATAAATATCACAGTTTAGCCATCAATTTTTTTCGTGTTAAGTACTTGATCTGTATGGAAAACAAGTTTTAAAAGGAGAAAACTCTATAATGTGAACTATTAATATACTAGTGTACTATACTGGGACACTGATAGTATGAGAAGCATAGTTAAACTGAAATAACTATCACAGTTTAGCAATAAATTTTTTGCGTGTTAAGTACTTGATCTGTATGAAAAACAAGTTTTAAAAGGGGAAAACTCTATAATTTGCACAAAATACTAATATACTATAATGGGACACTAAAAGTATGAGAAGCATAGTTAAACTGTAATAACTATCACAGTTTAGCAATCAATTTTTTGCGTCTTAAGTACTTGATCTGTATGAAAAACAAGTTTTAAAAGGGGAAAACTCTATAATGTGCACTAAATACTAGTATACTATAATGGGACACTAATAGTATGAGAAGCATAGTTGAACTGTAATAACTATCACAGTTTAGCCATCAATTTTTTGCGTGGTAAGTACTTGATCTGTATGAAAAACAAGTTTTAAAAGGAGAAAACTCTATATTGTGCACTATATACTAGTATACTATAATGGGACATTAATAGTTTGAGAAGCATAGTTAAACTGCAATAACTATCACAGTTTAGCGATCAATTTTTTGCGTGTTAAGTACTTTATCTGTGTGAAAAACAATCTATAAAAGGGGAAAACTCTGTACATTGCACTAACTATTAGTACACTATACTTTTAAAATAATATTAGGAGAAGATAAGTTAAACTATAATAACTATCACAGTTTAGCCATCAATTTTTTGCGTGTCAAGTACTTGATCTGTATGAAAAAAAAGTTATAAAAGGAGAACACTTTCTAATGTGCACTATATACTAGTATACTATAATGGGACACTAATAGTATGAGAAGCATAGTTAAACTGCAATAACTATCACAGTTTAGCCATCAATTTTTTGCGTGTTAAGTACTTGATCTGTGTGAAAAACAAGTTCTAAAAGGGGAAAACTCTGTAATGTGCACTATATAATAGTATACTATAATGGGACACTAATAGTATGAGAAGCATAGTTAAACTGTAATAACTATCACAGTTTAGCCATCAATTTTTTGCGTGTTAAGTACTTGATCTGTATGAAAAACAAGTTTTAAAAGGAGAAAACTCTATATTGTGCACTATATACTAGTATACTATAATGGGACATTAATAGTATGAGAAGCATAGTTAAACTGAAATAACTATCACAGTTTAGCCATCAATTTTTTGCGTGTTAAGTACTTGATCTGTGTGAAAAACAAGTTCTAAAAGGGTAAAACTCTGTAATGTGCACTATATACTAGTATACTATAATGGGACACTAATAGTATGAGAAGCACAGTTAAACTGCAATAACTATCACAGTTTAGCCATCAATTTTTTGCGTGTTAAGTACTTGATCTGTATGAAAAACAAGTTTTAAAAGGAGAAAACTCTATATTGTGCACTTTATACTAGTATACTATAATGGGACACTAATAGTATGAGAAGCACAGTTAAACTGCAATAACTATCACAGTTTAGCCAACAATTTTTTTATTGTTAAGTACTTGATCTGTATGAAAAACAAGTTCTAAAAGGGTAAAACTCTGTAAGGTGCACTATATACTAGTATACTATATTGGAACACTAATAGTATGAGCAGCATAGTTAAACTGTAATAACTATCACAGTTTAACCATCAATTTTTTGCGTGGTAAGTACTTGATCTGTATGAAAAACAAGTTCTAAAAGGGGAAAAATCTATGAAAAACAAGTTTTAAAAGGAGAACTTTTTATTATGGAGAACTACTATAATGGGACACTAATAGTATGAGAAGCATAGTTAAACTGCAATAACTATCACAGTTTAGCGAACAATTTTTTGCGTGTTAAGTACTTGATCTGTATGAAAAACAAGTTTTAAAAGGACAAAACTCTATAATGTTCACGATATACTAGTATACTATAATGGGACACTAATAGTATGAGAAGCATAGTTAAACTGTAATAAATATCACAGTTTAGCCATCAATTTTTTGCGTGTTAAGTAGTTGATCTGTATGGAAAACAAGTTTTAAAAGGAGAAAACTCTATAATGTGCACTATATACTAGTATACTATAATGGGACACTAATAGTATGAGAAGCATAGTTAAACTATAATAACTATCACAGTTTAGCCATCAATTTTTTGCGTGTTAAGTACTTGATCTGTATGAGAAAACTCTATAATGTGCACTATATACTAGTACACTATAATGGGACACTAATAGTATGAGAAGCATAGTTAAACTGTAATAACTATCACAGTTTAGCCATCAGTTTTTTGCGTGTTAAGTACTTGATCTGTATGAAAAACAAGTTTTAAAAGGAGAAAACTCTATAATGTGCACTATATACTAGTATACTATCATGGGAAACTAATAGTATGAGAAGCATAGTTAAACTGCAATAACTATCACAGTTTAGCGATCAATTTTTTGCGTTTTAAGTATCTGTATGAAAAACAAGTTTTAAAAGGGGAAAACTCTATAATGTGCACTATATACTAGTATACTATAATGGGACACTGATAGTATGAGAAGCATAGTTAATCTGTAATAACTATCACAGTTTAGTCATCAATTTTTTGCATGTTAAGTACTTGATCTGTATGAAAAACAAGTTTTAAAAGGAGAAAACTCAATATTGTGCACTATACACTAGTATACTATAATGGGACACTAATAGTATGAGAAGCATAGTTAAACTGCAATAGCTATCATAGTTTAGCCATAAATTTTTTGCGTGTTAAGTACTTGATCTGTATGAAAAACAAGTTCTAAAAGGGGAAAAATCTATGAAAAACAAGTTTTAAAAGGAGAACTTTTTATTATGGAGAAATACTATAATGGGACACTAATAGTATGAGAAGCATAGTTAAACTGAAATAACTATCACAGTTTAGCGAACAATTTTTTGCGTGTTAAGTACTTGATCTGTATGAAAAACAAGTTTTAAAAGGACAAAACTCTATAATGTGCACTATATACTAGTATACTATAATGGGACACTAATAGTATGAGAAGCATAGTTAAACTGTAATAAATCTCACATTTTAGCCATCAATTTTTTACGTGTTAAGTACTTGATCTGTATGTAAAACAAGTTTTAAAATGATAAAACTCTATAATGTGCACTATATACTAGTATACTATAATGGGACACTCATAGTCTGAGAAGCATAGTTAAACTGAAATAACTATCACAGTTTAGCCAACAATTTTTTGCGTGTTAAGTACTTGATCTGTATGAAAAACAAGTTTTAAAAGGAAAAAACTCTATAATGTGCACTATATACTAGTATACTATAATGGGACACTAATAGTATGAGAAGCATAGTTAAACTGTAATAAATATCACAGTTTAGCCATCAATTTTTTACGTGTTAAGTACTTGATCTGTATGGAAAACAAGTTTTAAAAGGAGAAAACTCTATAATGTGCACTATATACTAGTATACTATAATGGGACACTAATAGTATGTGAAGCAGAGTTAAACTAAAATAACTAACACAGTTTAGCTATCAATTTTTTGCGTGTTAAGTACTTGATCTGTATGAAAAACAAGTTTTAAAAGGAGAAAACTCTATAATGTGCACTATATACTAGTATACTATAATGGGACACTAATAGTATAATAAGCAAAGTTAAACTGTAATAACTATCACAGTTTAGCCATCAATTTGTTACGTGTTAAGTACTTGATCTGTATGGAAAACAAGTTTTAAAAGGAGAAAACTCTATAATGTGCACTACTAGTATACTAGTATACTATAATGGGACACTAATAGTATGAGAAGCTTAGTTAAACTGAAATAACTATCACAGTTTAGCCATCAATTTTTTGCGTGTTAAGTACTTGATCTGTATGAAAAACAAGTTTTAAAAGGGGAAAACTCTATAATGTGCACTATATACTACTATACTATAATGGGACACTAACAGTATGAGAAGCATAGTTAAACTGTAATAACTATCACAGTTTAGCAATCAATTTTTTGCGTCTTAAGTACTTGATCTGTATGAAAAACAAGTTTTAAAGGGGAAAACTCTATAATGTGCACTAAATACTAGTATACTATGATGGGACACTAATAGTATGAGAAGCATAGTTGAACTGTAATAACTATCACAGTTTAGCCATCAATTTTTTGCGTGGTAAGTACTTGACTTTGTATGAAAAACAAGTTTTAAAAGGAGAACTTTTTATAATGGAGAACTATTATAATGGGACACTAATAGTATGAGAAGCATAGTTAAAGTGCAATAACTATCACAGCTTAGCGATCAATTTTTTGCGTGTTAAGTACTTGATCTGTATGAAAAACAAGTTTTAAAAGGACAAAACTCTATAATGTGCACTATATACTAGCATACTATAATGGGACACTAATAGTATGAGAAGCATAGTTAAACTGTAATAACTATCACAGTTTAGCCATCAATTTTATGCGTGTTAACTACTTGATCTGTATGACAAACAAGTTTTAAAAGGAGAAAACTCTATAAAGTGCACTATATACTAGTATATTATAATGGGACACTTATAGTATGAGAAGCATTGTTAAACCGTAATAACTATCACAGTTTAGCCATCAATTTTTTGCGTGTTAAGTACTTGATCTGCATAAAAAACAAGTTTTAAAAGGAGAAAACTCTATAATGTGCACTATATACTAGTATACTATAATGGGACACTAATAGTATGACAAGCATAGTTAAACTGTAATAACTATCACAGTTTAGCCATCAATTTTTTGCGTGTTAAGTACGTGATCTGTATGAAAAACAAGTTCTAAAAGGGAAAAACTCTGTAATGTGCACTATATACTAGTATACTATAATGGGACACTAATAGTAGGAGAAGCATAGTTAAACTGTAATAACTATCACAGTTTATCCATCAATTTTTTGCGTGTTAAGTACTTGATCTGTATGAAAAACAAGTTTTAAAAGGAGAAAACTCTCTATTGTGCACTATATACTAGTATACTATAATGGGACACTAATAGTATGAGAAGCATAGTTAAACTGCAATAACTATCACAGTTTAGCCATCAATTTTTTGCGTGTTAAGTACTTGATCTGTATAAAAAACAAGTTCTAAAAGGTGAAAACTCTGTAATGTGCACTATATACTAGTATACTATAATGGGACACTAATAGAATGAGAATCATAGTTATACTATAATGGGAAACTAAGAGTATGAGAAGCATAGTTAAACTGCAATAACTATCACAGTTTAGATAACATTTTTGTGCGTTTTAAGTACTTGATCTGTATGAACAACAAGTTGTAAATGGTTAAAAATCTTTCATGTGTACTATATACTATTATAACATAATGTGACACTTATAGTCTGAGAAGCATAGTTAAACTGCAATAACTATCACAGTTTAGCCATCAATTTTTTGCATGTTAAGCACTTGATCTGTATGAAAAAGAAGTTTTAAAAGGAGAAAACTCTCTAATGTGCACTATACACTAGTATACTATAATGGGACACTAATAGTATGAGAAGCATAGTTAAACTTCAATAACTATCACAGTTTAGCCATCAATTTTTTGCGTGTTAAGTACTTGATCTGTATGAACAACAAGTTTTAAAAGGGGAAAACTCTATAATATGCACTATATACTAGTATACTATAATGGGAAACTAATAGTATGAGAAGCATAGTTAAACTGCAATAACTATCACAGTTTAGCGATCAATTTTTTGCGTGTTAAGTACTTGATCTGTATGAAAAACAAGTTTTAAAAGGGGAAAAATCTATAATTTGCACTATATACTAGTATACCATAATGGGACACTGATAGTATGAGAAGCATAGTTAAACTGTAATAACTATCACAATTTAGCCATCAATTTTTTGCATGTTAAGTACTTGATCTGTAGGAAAAACAAGTTTTAAAAGGAGAAAACTCTATAATGTGCACTATACACTAGTATACTATAATGGGACACTAATAGTATGAGAAGCATAGTTAAACTGCAATAACTATCACAGTTTAGCCATCAATTTTTTGCGTGTTAAGTACTTGATCTGTATAAAAAACAAGTT
Organism: Artemia sp. Qi Xiang Cuo; assembly: GCF_049724085.1. NCBI lineage: Eukaryota > Metazoa > Arthropoda > Branchiopoda > Anostraca > Artemiidae > Artemia > Artemia sp. Qi Xiang Cuo. Next base: position 14,484,963 of record NC_142798.1, on the reverse strand, counting down.
CTAAAAGGAGAAAACTCTTTAATATGCACTATATACTAGTATACTATAGTGGGACACTGATAGTATGAGAAGCATAGTTAAACTGTAATAACTATCACAGTTTAATCATCAATTTTTTGCGTGTTAAGTACTTGATCTGTATGAAAAACAAGTTTTAAAGGAAGAAAAATCTATAATATGCACTATATACTAGTGTACTATAATGGGACACTGATAGTATGAGAAGCATAGTTAAACTGCAATAACTATCACAGTTTAGCCATCAATTTTTGCATGTTAAGTACTTGATCTGTATGAAAAACAAGTTTTAAAGGAAGAAAACTCTATAATATGCACTATATACTAGTGTACTATAATGGGACACTGATAGTATGAGAAGCATAGTTAAACTGCAATAACTATCACAGTTTAGCCATCAATTTTTTGCGTGTTAAGTACTTGATCTGTATGAAAAACAAGTTTTAAAAGGGGAAAACTCTATAATGTGCACAAAATACTAATATACTATAATGGGACAGTAACAGTATGAGAAGCATAGTTAAACTGTAATAACTATCACAGTTTAGCAATCAATTTTTTGCGTCTTAAGTACTTGATCTGTATGAAAAACAAGTTTTAAAAGGGGAAAACTCTATAATATGCACTAAATACTAGTATACTATGATGGGACACTAATAGTATGAGAAGCATAGTTAAACTGTAATAAATATCATAGTTTAGCCATCAATTTTTTGCGTGGTAAGTACTTGACTTTGTATGAAAAACAAGTTTTAAAAGGAGAACTTTTTATAATGGAGAACTATTATAATGGGACACTAATAGTATGAGAAGCATAGTTAAACTGCAATAACTATCACAGCTTAGCGATCAATTTTTTGCGTGTTAAGTACCTGATCTGTATGAAAAACAAGTTTTAAAAGGACAAAACTCTATAATGTGCACTATATACTAGCATACTATAATGGGACACTAATAGTATGAGAAGCATAGTTAAACTGTAATAACTATCACAGTTTAGCCATCAATTTTCTGCGTGTTAATTACTTGATCTGTATGAAAAACAAGTTTTAAAAGGAGAAAACTCTATAATGTGCACTATATACTAGTATATTATAATGGGACACTAATAGTATGAGAAGCATTGTTAAACTGTAATAACTATCACAGTTTAGCCATCAATTTTTTGCGTGTTAAGTACTTGATCTGTATAAAAAACAAGTTTTAAAAGGAGAAAACTCTATAATGTGCACTATCTACTAGTATACTATAATGTGACACTAATAGTATGAGAAGCATAGTTAAACTGTAATAACTATCGCAGTTTAGCCATCAATTTTTTGCGTGTTAAGTACTTGATCTGTATGAAAAACAAGTTTTAAAAGGACAAAACTCTATATTGTGCACTATATACTATTATATTATAATGGGACAGTAATAGTATGAGAAGCATAGTTAAACTGTAATAACTATCACAGTTTAGCCATCAATTTTTTGCGTGTTAAGTACTTGATCTGTGTGAAAAACAAGTTCTAAAAGGTGAAAACTCTGTATTGTGCACTATATACTAGTATACTATAATGGTACACTAATAGTATGAGAAGCATAGTTAAACTATAATAACTATCAGAGTTTAGCCATCAATTTTTTGCTTGTTAAGTACTTGATCTGTATGAAAAACAAGTTGTAAAAGGAGAAAACTCTATATTGTGCACTTTATACTAGTATACTATAATGGGACACTAATAGTATGAGAAGCACAGTTAAACTGCAATAACTATCACAGTTTAGCCATCAATTTTTTGCTTGTTAAGTACTTGATCTGTATGAAAAACAAGTTCTAAAAGGGGAAAACTCTGTAATGTGCACTATATACTAATATACTATATTGGAACACTAATAGTATGAGCAGCATAGTTAAACTGTAATAACGATCACAGTTTAACCATCAATTTTTTGCGTGTTAAGTACTTGATCTGTATGAAAAACAAGTTCTAAAAGGGGAAAAATCTATGAAAAACAAGTTTTAAAAGGAGAACTTTTTATTATGGAGAACTACTATAATGGGACACTAATAGTATGAGAAGCATAGTTAAACTGCAATAACTATCACAGTTTAGCGAACAATTTTTTGCGTGTTAAGTACTTGATCTGTATGAAAAACAACTTTTAAAAGGACAAAACTCTATAATGTGCACTATATACTAGTATACTATAATGGGACACTAATAGTATGAGAAGCATAGTTAAACTGTAATAAATATCACAGTTTAGCCATCAATTTTTTACGTGTTAAGTACTTGATCTGTATGGAAAACAAGTTTTAAAAGGAGAAAACTCTATAATGTGCACTATATACTAGTATACTATAATGGGACACTAATAGTATGAGAAGAATAGTTAAACTATAATAACTAGCACAGTTTAGCCATCAATTTTTTTGCGTTTTAAGTAATTGATCTTTATGAGAAAACTCTATAATGTGCACTATATACTAGTAAACTATAATGGGACACTAATAGTATGAGAAGCATAGTTAAACTGTAATAACTATCACAGTTTAGCCATCAGTTTTTTGCGTGTTAAGTACTTGATCTGTATGAAAAACAAGTTTTAAAAGGAGAAAACTCTATAATGTGCACTATATACTAGTATACTATGATGGGAAACTAATAGTATGAGAAGCATAGTTAAACTGCAATAACTATCACAGTTTAGCGATCAATTTTTTGCGTTTTAAGTATCTGTATGAAAAACAAGTTTTAAAAGGGGAAAACTCTATAATGTGCACTATATACTAGTATACTATAATGGGACACTGATAGTATGAGAAGCATAGTTAATCTGTAATAACTATCACAGTTTAGTCATCAATTTTTTGCATGTTAAGTACTTGATCTGTATGAAAAACAAGTTTTAAAAGGAGAAAACTCAATATTGTGCACTATACACTAGTATACTATAATGGGACACTAATAGTATGAGAAGCATAGTTAAACTGCAATAGCTATCATAGTTTAGCCATAAATTTTTTGCGTGTTAAGTACTTGATCTGTATGAAAAACAAGTTCTAAAAGGGGAAAAATCTATGAAAAACAAGTTTTAAAAGGAGAACTTTTTATTATGGATAACTACTATAATGGGACACTAATAGTATGAGAAGCATAGTTAAACTTCAATAACTATCACACTTTAGCGAAAAATTTTTTGCGTGTTAAGTACTTGATCTGTATGAAAAACAAGTATTAAAAGGAAAAAACTCTATAATGTGCACTATATACTAGTATACTATAATGGGACACTAATAGTATGAGAAGCATAGTTAAACTGTAATAAATATCACAGTTTAGTCATCAATTTGTTTCGTGTTAAGTACTTGATCTGTATGTAAAACAAGTTTTAAAAGGAGAAAACTCTATAATGTGCACTATATACTAGTATACTATAATGGGACACTAATAGTATGAGAAGCATAGTTAAACTGCAATAACTATCACAGTTTAGCGAACAATTTTTTGCGTGTTAAGTACTTGATCTGTATGAAAAACAAGTTTTAAAAGGACAAAACTCTATAATGTGCACTATATACTATTATACTATAATGGGACACTAATAGTATGAGAAGCATAGTTAAACTGTAATAAATATCACAGTTTAGCCATCAATTTTTTACGTGTTAAGTACTTGATCTGTATGAAAAACAAGTTTTAAAAGGAGAAAACTCTATAATGTGCACTATATACTAGTATACTATAATGGAACACTAATAGTATGAGAAGCAGAGTTAAACTGCAATAACTAACACAGTTTAGCTATCAATTTTTTGCGTGTTAAGTACTTGATCTTTATGAAAAAACAGTTTTAAAAGGAGAAAACTCTATAATGTGCACTATATACTAGTACACTATAATGGGACACTAATAGTATGAGAAGCATAGTTAAACTGTAATAACTATCACAGTTTAGCCATCAATTTTTTGCGTGTTAAGTACTTGATCTGTATGAAAAACAAGTTTTAAAAGGAGAAAACTCTATAATGTGCACTATATACTAGTATACCCTTTCCTGAAGCCCTTGCTGATTCCAGGTGGGAATTAAAGGTCAAGCTAAGCTTGTATACCTCCATGGCAGTGATGGTAGTTACAGGCAATGAGGCTCGATCTTCCGTCCCTGGGCAGCAGAGGAAATCCGTCAGCGCACCTCAAAGCGGTGGAAGGGTGTAAGCACCACTGAGCTCCACGCCGAGCGATTTGGTGGCCAACGCGCTCCGGGTGACCCGCAAGACTGGGGACCTTGCGGTCAACTCTATTCCCAAGAAACATCGATGGATCTGAGACGTAGAAGAAAAGTTGTAACGGCTACGGCGTCCCCGGCAAGCGACGCGGCCCCCGTGTTGGCGCAGGTGTCGAGAAGTAAACAAGCCAACCATACTACGGCGTTCCCGGCAGGTGACGTGACTTCGAATATGACGGCGAAGTCGAAAAATCCTTTTCATGCCATGAATCTAGGAAAACCCACTACAGTCATTAAACAGGCAAAATCTAGCATAAATGTGGGATGCTGGAATGTAAGATCCGTCAAACAAGAAGCCACGCAAGTTTTTCTTGTCCATGAGATGGAGAAGTACAACATAGACATACTTTGCATATCCGAGACCAGAATTTCAGGTTCTGGCTCCATAGTTATTACAGCTCCTGAAACGCTACATCAATTCCATTTTTTCTACTCCGGAGTAGAGGATGATTCGGGACTCCACGGAGTTGGTTTCATCATGAACCAAAGAACCAGAAATGCTCTCCTAGAATGGGAACCAGTCTCTTGTAGACTTGCCAGAATAAGACTAAAAGGAAACCCCGCAAATGTGTCGATAATTTCTACCTATGCTCCCACCCGTGACGCTGCTGATACGACCAAGGATGATTTCTACGGCGAGCTACAGCAGCTGTCTTCTTCTGTTGCCGCACGTGATTACTTGATTGTTGCTGGAGACTTCAACGCAAGAGTGGGTCCCTCTGACCAAACCACAAGACAAGTCCTGGGAAAATTTGGACAAGGTCACAGATGCGAGAATGGGCGAAGGTTGTTAAACTACGCCTTGATGAACCACCTTGTTGTCACCAATACCATATTTCAGCACAAACCTAGCCACCTTTTAACTTGGCATTCAAATGACGGTGTCACTAAGGCTCAAATAGACTTCATTCTCGTACACCAGCGCTGGAGAAGCTCCGTACAGGACTCTCGCTCTTACAACGGCGCGGACACAGGCTCGCAGTCTGGGTCTGACCACAGGATTGTTGCTGCAAAAATTTTGCTACGTCTTGCAACTCGGAGGAAAAACAAACCCAAGGCAGGATTCGACATTGGTAAGCTCCAAGACAAAGAAGTTCGGCCGGCCCTCAATTTGGAACTGACTTACCGATTTGACGCCCTCAGCTCTGAATAAATCCCACCCCCCGATAAAAGTTGGTGGACATTTAAAACCGTGATGAAAGAGACTGACGTTGAGATCCTAGGCCTAGAAAAAATCAAACGACAGCACTGGATTACCGCTAGGACCCTGTCAATAGTCGGTGAGCGAAGACAAAAGATGAGCGGCCCTAAAGAAGAAACAAAAGAGCTGCACAGACAGGTAAAACGCTCTGTCCGTCTGGACCGCCGCCAAATGTGGGAAGATGCAACCGTGTCGTTAGAGAAAGCAGCGTGCTCACATGATACCCGCAAGCTTTACCAGATCCTGAAAGAGTCTGTTGGTAAGAAAGCTGCTGTCTCAGAAATAGTCAAAGACAGATCAGGAAAAATCATCAGTTGTCAGAAGGAGCGCTTAGCAAGATGGAAGGATCATTTTCAGATGCTCCTAAACCCATCCCCATCATCCGCTCCTGATGCTTTCCCACCTGCCATTTCTAAAGAACCCTCTAACTTCGCGCATGACATACTGACCAGAGCCAAATTACTCCCAGTGATCAAGACCTTAAAGCCCCATCCCGGCCCAGATGAATAAAGCCTCCCGCTGGACGTTTACAAATAAAGTTCTAGGGTCACTACTGAACAGTTCCCTGGCAGTCTTGAAGACGTTCGGAGGAACAATTGTTTCCCAAAAGATTGGAAGACATCAGTCATTCTCCCCTTCTATAAGAAAGGAGATAAAACAGAATGCAAAAATTACCGTGGAATAAGTCTTATAGACATTGCGGTCAAAATATTCGGGATTATACTCTTGAACCGCTTCAAAGGGGCAAGGGAGGAAAGAACCCGAGGAAATCAAGCCGGCTTTCGGCCAGGTAGAGGCTGTACTGATAATATCTTCGTTTTTCGCCTTATTATCCAGCAGTTTGAAAGGTACAATCTACCCCTGATCTTGATGTTCCTGGACTTCATTGCCGCCTTCGACTCTGTCACTCGCCAGAAACTTTGGAAGATCCTAGGGAATGACGGAATGCCGCTGAAGTTTGTTGAACTGATGAAGGCATACTATGACGCGTCAGTGAGCCGAGTTCGAGTCTATGGTGAAGAAACTGAAGAATTCCTGGTTGAGTTCGGAGTAAAACAAGGGTGTATCCTCTCTCCGACTCTGTTCAATTATTGCGTCGATTGGGTGCTTGAAAATGCACTGTCGTCCTATCCAGGAGTTCAGATCGGACAGAATCTCTCACTAACTGACCTCGATTATGCGGATGATGTTGGCCTCCTGTCAGAACCCGTAGAAGCTCAAAACATGCTTGACAACGTGGTGGCCTGGGCAGACCTGATCGGCTTGAAAGTCAGCACAGAGAAAACGAAATTCATGGCTATTAACCACGACACAGGACCATTCACACTAACTGTCAATCAAGTTCAACTGGAAAAAGTCAACTGTTTCACATACTTAGGCTCCCAAATATGTATTGACGGATCTTCTGACGCTGATATCCAACAGAGAATGCAGAAAGCGCAGACAGTCTTTGCCTCCCTTCGGAAACCCTTATGGAATTGCCACAAAGTCAGTGTCCGAACAAAAGTTCGAATCTACATGGCACTAGTCCACACCGTTCTCCTTTACGGATGCGAAACATGGTGGGTAAAACTACAGCATGAGAATACACTGAAGGTGTTTGAGCATACCTGTATGCGAAGAATTCTCAGAATACAGCTGCGTGACCGTATCTCCAGCACGGATCTACGTCGAATGTGCAATATTCAGAGAGATGTTGCGCTCACTATTAAAGAACGCCGTTTGAAATGGTTGGGCCATGTTTTACGGAAGCCGCCAGAATACTTGCCTCGCCAAATACTTCTAGTCGAGCCTATTAGCTCCTGGAAGAGACGCCAAGGAGGACAGAGGAAAAACTGGTGGAACCTGGCCAAATCAGACCTTGAACCTATCGGGGGATTCAGAAAGTTCGGACACAGATGGTCAACTCAGTGGCTTACTTTTGCAGAGCAGCTGGCAGAAGATCGCTTAACATGGTCCAAGAAGGTCTCCAAGATCATCGATGCCGGGCGAGGTGGAAACGCCTGATTCCCGCCACAAGTACAAGTAAGTAAGTATATACTAGTATACTATAATGGAACACTAATAGTATGAGAAGCAGAGTTAAACTGCAATAACTATCACAGTTTAGCTATCAATTTTTTGCGTGTTAAGTACTTGATCTGTATGAAAAACAAGTTTTAAAAGGGGAAAACTCTGTAATGTGCACTATATAATAGTATACTATAAAATCCATCTTATATAAAATCAATCTTATATAAAATACATCTTATACCCTGGGGATATATGTGGTTCTTATGGAAGGAATGCTCGTTTAAACTTTAAAGAGGGCTGATTTGAATGAAAATTGAAAGTTCTAGGTCAATTTTTAAGAGTCAAAAGAGATCGGAGGACTCCTAGTCCCCCCCTCCCCACATCCGTTCTCCCCAACCCCATCCGCTACCAATTGTGTGTTGTAACTTTTATTAACTTTTTTAACCGGGCATATAAAAAATTTGTTGTTGAACAAACCCCCCGCCGGGCGGGGGGGGGGGGAGGCATTGTAAGCTATGACATGGCACCATAAACGGTTATTATGAAAGGGATGCTCGTAAAAGCTTAAGAGAGGGTTCATTGAAATTGAAATTAAAAGTTCTAGTTCATTTTTCAGAGTAAAAAAAGATCGGAGAACAACTTGTCCTCCCGCTCTTCACGCCTTTGGGTTCATCGGATATATAAACCCATACGAAAAAAGTTTGAGGTGACAATTTTGTTAAAAATAGTTCAGACATCAGGTATTAAAACTCCGCGGTTGACACAACCCCCCTGAGCCTCAATTCAGCTAAATCTTTGAATTTCTTTCCAGCTGTCTCTCCTGGTAAATATGCCTGCGTCATTTCCTTTTCAAGTTCCTCTAAATTTATAATATTGGAGGAATCTCTATCCTCAAAAAAAATTAAGTAATGGCCCTGTTACTCTAATCGGGTACTGCATCTATCACCTGCGAGTCTAACCAGCCTAGCAGTGTTTTTACCCTTCTCAATTGGCTAAAAAGGTTTTATAAATTTTGCACTTTCAGGAACTGGAATATTTCCCAGGGGATCCATTACTGACCCAATTACTCTTTGATTCAAATTCTCCTTTTTGATCTTATCCTCAATAGGTTTATCTGTTATATCATCCTCAGAATTATCCCCCATATTTACACTACTTCTTACCGTGGCATTTTCTTTGGTCATTAAATTACCCACAGTAGTCAAAAATTTTACGATTAAAGTGGGATTATAATCCCGACTTGAAGAATCAAAATTAAAAGGGATATTTAAAACTTTACTTCTTATTTCTTTGAAAAAGGATGAAGCAATATCTTTGTCAAATTAAGGATCTGAAGGATCTAAAATTGGAATTGCGCTCATTTTAAACGAGAAAAAAAATATTAGTAAAACAAATTAATTAAGTCAACGCTGTAAAAACAAGGAAAAATCGTTATTCAACACTCCTAACAGATTTCCTACTCGCGTGCGAACTTAAAATGCGTGACTTACTTTCGTAAATTGTCCTTCGACGTTCTTCACTTTTTTTCAAAAACTGGAATCTGGAGCGGAAACCTTAAATTGAAGCGGGAACCTGGAACTGAAGCTGGAACCTGGAACTGAAGCTGGAACTGAACGGGAATCTGGAACTGAAGCTTGAACCTGGAATTTAACTGGAACCAGGAACTGAAGCTGGAACCTGGAACTGAAGCTGGGACCTGGAATTGAAGCTGGAACTAAACTGGACCTGGAACTGAAGCTGGAACGACGACACTGTAGGTGACGGGCCTCAAAATAAGATGTTTACTGCAATCTTGTAGGTGACGGGCCTCAAAAGAAAATGTTAACTGCAATCCTCTCCGGAAAAAACCGCTGCACCACTTTGTAAACATTTCTTTTGTTCACTTCTCTGTGAATTATCTACTTCTCTGCACATTGAGACTTCATCTCTTTAGGGCCTTATGGTAGCGTTGGCCTAGTATCTGGGTTCTACCGGTGGAGGATGTCTAGAACCTCTAACCATCACATAGATTATGTTTAGAGTATAAAGTGTTTATTTATACATATAATACAGTGCATGTACATATGGCGAGAACAGATACAGAATTCGAACTGACTCAAATAATCTAAATTGGTAACTTATATTCAGATACACATCTGGCCATTTGACAGAACTGTAAACTTCTGATAAAGAGGATTCGGGTTGGTTTGTTGACCAGGTAGGAAATATTATTGCTTTATTCTCAGAAGTGGGGTTGTTGATTGTTGATAATTTTCAATGTTTGTATTTTAGATAGTGGGGTTATTCTGAGTTCAAAAACCTATTTCCAAACTTTACAATATACTAGTATACTATAATAGGACACTAATAGTATGAGAAGCATAGTTAAACTGTAATAACTATCACAGTTTAGCCATCAATTTTTTGCGTGTTAAGTACGTGATCTGTATGAAAAACAAGTTTTAAAAGGAGAACTTTTTATAATGGAGAACTACTATAATTGGACACTAATAGTATAAGAATCATAGTTAAACTGCAATAACTATCACACTTTAGCGATCAATTTTTTGCGTGTTAAGTACTTGATCTGTATGGAAAACAAGTTTTAAAAGGACAAAACTCTATAATGTGCACTATATACTAGTACACTATAATGGGACACAAATAGTATGAGAAGCATAGTTATACTACAATAACTATCACAGTTTAGCCATCAATTTTTTGCGTGTCAAGTACTTGATCTGTATGAAAAACAAGTTTTAAGAGGAGAAAACTCTATAATGTGCACTATATACTAGTATATTATAATGGGACACTAATAGTATGAGAAGCATTGTTAAACTATAATAACTATCACAGTTTAGCCATCAATTTTTTGCGTGTTAAGTACTTGATCTGTATGAAAAACAAGTTTTAAAGGAGGAAAACTCTGTAATATGCACTATATACTAGTATACTATAATGGGAAACTAATAGTATGAGAAGCATAGTTAAACTACAATAACTATCACAGTTTAGCGATCAATTTTTTGCGTGTTAAGTACTTGATCTGTATGAAAAACAAGTTTTAAAAGGACAAAACTCTATAATGTGCACTATATAATAGTATACTATAAAATCCATCTTATATAAAATCAATCTTATATAAAATACATCTTATACCCTGGGGATATATGTGGTTCTTATGGAAGGAATGCTCGTTTAAACTTTAAAGAGGGCTGATTTGAATGAAAATTGAAAGTTCTAGGTCAATTTTTAAGAGTCAAAAGAGATCGGAGGACTCCTAGTCCCCCCCCCTCCCCACGTCCTTTCTCCCCAACCCCCTCCGCTAACAATTGTGTGTTGTAACTTTTATTAACTTTTTTAAACGGGCATATAAAAAATTCGTTTTTTAACAAACCCCCCGCCGGGCGGGGGGGGGGGGAGGCATTGTAAGCTATGACCTGGCCCCATAAACGGTTCTTATGAAAGGGATTCTCGTATAAGCTTAAGAGAGGGTTCATTGAAATTGAAATTAAAAGTTCTAGTTCATTTTTCAGAGTAAAAAAAGATCGGAGAACAACTTGTCCTCCCGCTCTTCACGCCTTTGGGTTCATCGGATATATAAACCCATACGAAAAAAGTTTGAGGTGACAATTTTGTTAAAAATAGTTCAGACATCAGGTATTAAAACTCCGCGGTTGACACAACCCCCCTGAGCCTAGGGACGTATGTTGACAGCTATACTCTGGGGGTATATATGGTTCTTATAGAAGGGACGAAGAGCTCTTTTGAACTAGGTTGGGCTTAAAAAGTATGGATGGTCCTGATGGTTTTGAAGGTGTGGGCCCCCCATCATTTTAGTCTAGTGTTTCATCCCTAATTAAACATAGGAGAAATCCTACTACGATTTCCTAATCGTGGTATTCAGGTGGAAACGGCCGGAGTTACCTATCCCAATTCTTGCTAGGCCCAACCGCAGGGGGTGCCATCAGGGAGTGGAGACCTGCATGGTTAAATATATTTCTACGAAACTTCCTATTGTAAGTCAATATAAAGAGTCCAGCCCATACTACGGCATCCCCGGCAAGCGATACGTTGAAGGTTTCATTGGCGCCTTCTCAGAAAAATTTGCAAGCCCTTGGTATGGCATCCTAGGCAAGGGATGCGTTGAAGGTTTCATCAGCGCCTTCTCGTAAAAATTGGCAAGCTGAGGTAATACTTCGGAAACATATACAACCCCTCAGTGCAGTGTGCTGGAACGTCTGCTCGATGAAATGCCTAACGACCCAGTCGTTTATAGCTTGGGAATTTTTGCGTTACAACATAGACATAATGTGCCTTTCACCTCGAATCAATGGCATTGTGGAAAACTCAGAGATTAGAACTCCTGAGGACGATGCTTCTTTCTCCTTTTCAACTCCGGGTCCCTTGATAGATCTTTGTATGGTGGAGTGGGCATCATTTTAAGCCCCTTATCAGTGAAATCACTTCTAGAGTGGGGACTTATCTCACATATAGTAGCAATAGCGCGATTCAAAGGCAACCTATTTAAAATGTCAGTTATTGTAGTTTGTGCTCCAACCAGAGACGCACCGGAGAGCAAAGCACATCTTTTTTTTACCAAGTTCTAACTTGTACGATTAAAAAAGTCCCAAAACGAGACCTCATATTTATTGGAGACGTTTTTAAAGCCAGAATTGGGGGAAAAGTATCCAATGCTGAGTCAGCCATTGACCACTTCGATCTTGGGGCTAGATGCAGCAGGGGATCAAGACTTCTTCAGTTTGCCATGACGAATGATTTGGTCGTTACCAATACCTTATTCAAACACAAGCCCAGCCTCAGAGCCACATGGCATTCAAGAGATGGTAGAGCAAAAAGCCAGACCGATTACATCCTCATGTCCCGCCGTTCAAAATCAGTGGCTACAAATAGTAGATCGTACATCAGAGCAGATACTGACCCGAAACATGGGTCGGATCATCTTCTAGTCAAGTTAGATCTAAAGTTACGACGAGCAACCTCAAAGTTTGGATGAAGAGTTGTTGACCATACGCAATACAATCCACGAGGCTGTGGAAGCTACGATAGGATACCGCAAAAGACTATCCAAAAAGCGAATGTAAACATGCACAATTCAGTTGGCTGAGCACAAGCAACAGACATCGGAAAGAAAATCGGAATTGTTCAAACGCTTGAGAAGAGAATGCCACCAGTTTGCTAAGAATGATAAGAACAGTACTGGGAAAAAATCGCTGAAAACATGGAACCCGATGCCTCTAGATCAGACACCAGGAAGATGAATCAGCTCCTAAAATCAATCAGGAGCAAATCATATAAGCCTACTAGTACATCCGTTGAAGATGAAAGCGGCAAGTTACTCTCGAATAATACCGAAATAATAAATCGCTGGAAGGAGCAGTTTGACAAACTACTTAACCAGCATCAACTCTCCACAGCAATAGATAATAATCAGTGCAGCCATACTCCAAGTTGTAGCCCTGATGACCTGCAGGAACCAAACTCTTCCAGCAATATTTACAATGACGTGAATATGGCTCCCCCAACCTTAAATGATGTCCAACAAGCAATCAATTGCCTTAAAAGCAATAAAGCCCCTGGTCCTAATACCATTCCGGCTGAACTTTACAAGTATGGAGGGACAACACTTTTCAGTAGGATTCATAAGCTAACTTGTCGTATCTAAGAAGAAGAGATGGTTCCACAGGATTAGGGAGACTCTATCATCCTTCGAGTCTTCAAAAAAGGGCTAAAGACAAAATACAGCAATTATTGCGGGATTTCTTTCACATGCATTACTGCAAAAATATTTGCCATGGTGATGCATAATCGTTTTCTTATCCAGCGTAACGCAAAGACAAAGATCAATCAAGCAGGATTCCACCCAGGTATGAGAACTATTGACCAGCTATTTGTTTTAAGACAAACCTTGAACACTGGACAAAACACCAGAAACCAACAGTGTCTCTATTCACAGGTTTTGTTACAGCTTTTAATTCTGCTCTAAGGGATGGAATCTGGAAGGCCATGACAGAGGATAGAGTACCAGGCAAGATAGTCAGGCTTATCCAAGCATACTACCAGCATATGCGAGCCCCAATTCAGATCGGTGGAGAACTCTCCTCGATGTAACAAATTGATTTTGGTGTCCGGCAGGGATGAATATTATCTCCTATCTTATTTAATTTCGTGACCGACTGGATTATGACCAGATCAATGACAAATTTTTCAGGCGTTGAAGCAATTCCCAATTTTGTGATCACCGATCTGGACTACACCGATGATATTTCCTTGTTAGCTGAATATCGTTCAGAAGCCCAATCTATGCTATCGACTGGTCGGCCTGAAAATAAGCTCTCTGAAGACAAAAGTCATGGCGTCCTGTATATCATCTCAAGACCCCTCAATTTTACCAGAACAGTCGCCCATAGACGAGATAAATGAACTTAAGTACCTAGGCTATCTGTTAGACCCAATAGGAGAATGCACATCAGAAATACAGTCAAGAATTGTTTCAGAAACAATGTTCGTCTGAAGACAAGAATAAGGATTTACAAGGCCCTTGTTCGGTTTGTCTTACTGTACAGCTGTGAAACATGGACTATGAAAGGATCCGACAGTCAAGCCCTCAATGTATTTGACCATTCATGTTTAAGGAGAATTATTCGCACTAAACTCCGTGATCGTGTCAGCAATGTCAAACTCCGCAAAATCTGCTATCAGCGTTCTGATTTGGCCACTATAATTAAACAAAGAAGAATCCTGTGGTTCGGCCACAAACTTCGCCGCCCACACCACACCTTTGTCAATAAATCCCTCATGTGTACACCTCTTTCAGTATGGAAAAAGCGACATGGGGGACAAAAGCTGATTGAGCCACTCGTAAACGACTGAGACTCTTGGCTTACTAAAATGACGGAGCCACCAGACGCCAGGAAGAGCAAATATGCTTGAGTCCTGCTACAAGTACAAGTAAGTAAGTATAGAAGGGATGCTCCTATGAACTTCAAAGAGGGAGCATTGGATTGAAAATAGAAATTTTGTTCACTTTTAAAGAGGCAGAAGAGATCGAAGGGCAATTAGCCCCCCTCCCCACACCTTTTTTTCCCCAAACTCATCCAATGAAAGTTTTGAGATGACCATTTTGTTAAAAATAGTTCAAACATCAGATAATAAAAACTCCGAGGTTTACACAAACTCATTTTTCACTTTTATACTGTCATTTTTATACAAGTTTTGATACTTTGATGAACATTTGATTTTTTCATAACGTTTGATTTTGAAATAAGGAATTTTAAAAACTTGAAACTTTTTGCAATCAAAAACGAACAAAAATTAATTGAAAAAAGTCTTTCCGAAAAATAATTTTGTCAAAGAAAATTAAAGGCCATTTTAAACTTAAGTTCTGCAGAAAGAAATACATGTTAAAATTCAAACTCAAAACTACCAGAAATTTCTATTAAACAATAAATGAAACCCAAAACGAACAGAAATCAGAAAAACAATCATAGCAAAAGAAATGCAACAAGTAATAATATAAATAAATAATTAAACCTTAAAGTGAGTAATACTTAGATAGAATATCAAAATCAAGCAAAAAACAAAAAAGAATATTTACTATTGAAGTATAAACGAAACTTAAAACGAACAGAAATGAAATAAACAATCAAGACAAATAAATATACAATAGATAATTATGTAAATGAATAAATAAATCTTTAAACGAGTGAAACTCAAATTGAATATGAAAATCAAGCATTAACAAACAGAAAAGACTACAAACAAGAGTTTGGGTATCGCCTCCCTCTCTCACTGTAAAAGTCTAAAACCTACTGCGTCATTGGTGCTTTTGTGAAAACTATATGCATCTTGAACAGTCTTGGAAAGTATAAACAACATCGAATTGAATATTTGATATATAATGATATTAATTGTTGAAATCAGTTCAACAGTTCAAGAATTTATTTATTTCACTGTAAATTTATTTTTATTTTCAATGCTATAAGAACTGGAAAAGAAAATATTGGTAATATAATTCGTTTTCAGTGAAGCACCAATGACGCAGTAGGCTGTTGGTTTTTACAGTTAAAGAAGGGGGCAGTATCCAAACTCTTCTTTATATTGGAACTATATTCATCTTGAACAATTTATAAAACTAATAAATTAAACTGAATATTTAATGTATAATGATATTAATAGCTGAAAGCTCATCAGCTCAAAATTTTACTATAATATTAATGTTTATTTTTAATATTAAGTACAAAAGAAATATTTATGCAAAAATTGGTTTTCAGTAAAGCGCCAATGACGCAGTAGTTTTTAGACTTTTACAGTGAGAGCAGGAGGCAATATCAAAACTCTTGTTTGTAGTGAATTTTGTTCGTTTCAAGCTTGATTTGTTTATTCAATTTAAGTTTAACTCGTTTTAAGATTTATTTATTCATAAACACAAGTATTTATTGTATGTTTGTTTGCATGGATTGTTTGTTTATTTAATCTTTTTATTGATTTATCATTGGTTTGTTTATTGTTAGATTGATTTATTATTAAATTGATTTATTAGATTGTTCATTTATCAGAGGCAACGCTATAGCTTCGCCTATAGTAAAGGCCATACGGCTCCAATGTTCTATTTTTTTCCCAGAGGCACTTCATATGGAAGGGGTTGTCGTATGAACTTCAAAGGGGGCTCATTCGATTGAAAATCGAGAGTTCTAGTGCCCCTTTTAAGGGTCAAAAGTGATTGGAAGGCAACTAACACCCCTTCCACGCCCACCATTTCCGCAAACACATCAAATCAAATTTTGAGATAGCCATTTTGTTGTTACGCTGTAAGTTATGCCCTAGGGCATATGAAGTCCTTATAGAAAGCTTTGTCATGGAAACTTCAAAAAACACTCATTCGATTGGAAATTTAAAGGGCGAGTGCCCTTTTTAATAGTCGAAAGTGATTGGAGGGAGTCGAAAGTGACTCACGTGCACCTTTTCCCTGACACATCCAATCAAAACTATGACATAGCCATTTTGTTCAATTTAGTTGAAAATCCTGGAAATTAGGTCTTTGAGAATAACCCCCCCCCAGAGACCTCAGAGAAAGCGGTGTAAGTTATACCCCGGGGGCGTGTAAGGTTTTTATAGAAAGCGGTGTCGTCGAAGCTTCCAAAAATGCTCATTCGATCGGAAGCTTAAATGGCTAGTGTCTTTTTTAATAGTCGACAGTGACTGGAAGGCAACTAACACCCATCCACGCCCACAATTTTTCCAAACTCATCGAATCAAAATTGTGAGATAGCCATTTTGTTCAAAATCGTCGAAAGTTCTGGGAATTATATCCTTGAGCAGGACACTCCCCCCACAGTCTTCAGGGCAAGGCTTATAATTCCTGCTCTGTGGGCACATATGGTTCTTTTTGAAGGAATGCTTTTATAAACTTCAGAGAGGGCTCATTTGATTGGAAATTGAAAGTTCTAGTTCACTTTTTAAACGTCAAAAAAAAATTGGAGGGTATTCACTCCTCCCCTTCGCCCTTTTTTCCTAAATCTATCCGATAAAAATTTAAGATAACTATTTTGTTAAAAATAGTTCAAAGATTATGTAACAAAAAAATTAGTCTCAACACGAACCCCCAGGGCCCGGGGGCAGGTGTTGTAAGTTATGCCCTTGGGGTATATATGGTTCTTATGGAAGGGATGCTCGTAGAAGTTTCAAAGTTGGAAATTGAAAGTTCTAGTTCACTTTTTAAGAGTCAAAACAGATTAGAGGGCACCTAGACACCCCCTCCATGTCTGTTTTTCCTCAAACCCGCCGATATGAACTTTGAGATAGCCATTTTAAAAAATATTTCAAAGAACATATAATGAAAACTCTGGAGTCGACAATGCTCCCCAGGGCCCGAGGGCAGGCGTTGTAAATTATGCCCTGGTGGAATATATGGTTCTTATGGAAGGAACGCTTGTATAAACTTCAGAGAGGGCTCATTAGATTGAAAATTGAAAGTTCTAGTTCATTTTTGAGAGTCAAAAGAGATTGTGGGGCAACTAGCGCCCCCCCCACTCTACGCCCCTTTTCCCCAAAGCATCATATAATTTTTTTCAGATAGCCATTAATTGAAAAATTGTTCAAAAGTCAGATAACAAAAACTTATGTGTCGACACCCCCTCCCCCCCCCCCCAGGGGCCCGGGGGAAGGCGTCGTAAGTTATGTCCTGGGGTTTGTATGGTTCATATGAAAGGGACGCTTGTATTGACTTCAGAGAGGGCTCATTTGATTGGAAATTGAAAGCTCGAGTTCAGTTTTTAATAGTCAAAAGAGATCCAAGGGCAACTACCCCCTCCTCCATCATTTTTTTCCAGACCCATCTGATGAAAATTTTGAGATGGACTTTTGTTAAAAATAATTCAAAGGTCGGATAAGACAAACTCTGGTGTCAATAAAACCCCAGGGCCCAAAGGAAGGCGTCTTAAGTTATGTCCAAAAGGCATATAGGATTTTTATGAAAGGGATGCTCGTATAAACCTCAAAAAAGCTCATTTTATTCAAATTGGAAGTTCTTGTTCTTGATCCGAAGCCAACTACCATTTTTTTCCAGACCCATCTGATGAAAATTTTGAGATAGACATTTGTTAAAAATAATTCAAAGGTCAGATAAGAAAAACTCTGGTGTCAATAAAACCCCCAGGGCCCAAGGGAAGGCGTCTTCAGTTATGTCCAAAAGGCATGTATGATTTTTATGAAAGGGATGCTCGTATAAACTCCATAGAAGCTCATTTGATTCAAAATTGGAAGTTCTAGTTCACTTTTTAAGAGTCGAGACATTTAAGGGCAACTAGCCGCCACCAACGCCCTTTTTTCTCAAACCCGTCCGTCACAAATTCTTTGATAGCCAGTTTTTACTAAAATTGTACAAAAATTAGGTAACAAAAGCTTAGGTGTCAGCACAACCCCCCTAGGACCCGGAGGTAGGTATTGTAAGTGTTGTCCTGGGGGCGTATATGGTTCTTATGAAAGGGATGCTCGCATAAACTTCAGAGAGTGCTCATTTGATTGGAAATTGAAAGTTCTCGTTGACTTTTTAAGAGTCAAAAAAGATCGAAGGGCAACTAGCCCCCCCCTCTTCGCCTTAAGTGTATCAGATAAAAAGTTTGAGATAGACATTTTGTTAGAATAGTTCAAAGTTCAGTTAACAAAACGCTGATGTCGACAAAGCCTCCCAGGGCCTGGGGATAGGCTTTGTAAGTTATGCCATGGGGACATATATGGTTGTTATGGATGGGATGCTCGTATAAACATCAGAGAAAGCTCATTTGATTGAAAATAGAATGTTCTAGTTCACTTTAAAGAGCCAAAAGAGATCAAAAGGCAACTAGCCCCGCCCCACATACACACCCTTTTTCCCCAAACCCATCTGATAAAAATTCTAAGATAGCAATTTTGTCAAAAGTAGGTCAAATATCAGATAATAAGAAATCCAAGGTTGACAAAAAAACTTAAACTTCTTTAAAAAACTTAGAAAGTTTTTTTTAGTTAATTTAAATATAATAGCTTAAAGTTGCATTTGACTCAAAAATGTTTTTCTAGTCATTCTACTATCGATCTCAATGTATTATGGTAGGTTGAAATAAGCTTTTTAGACAGCCAATCTAAATCGCTCAAGGACTCTAAGGTATTTATGCATTATAGCGACCCCATTCAAGAAGTTTGATCTTATATGTCTGCGTAAAACCGGTTTATCGTCTGTATTCAGAGACAATTAGCTTAGGCAAAGTGAGATAAACGATTATGCAGGTATATTTTAATTAAATATTCAATACATAGAGTCAGTATTTTGGTTAGGTATTTAATGTAACGGGTTCTGGAACGGTCAGAAATAAAACGAAAACAAACTCAACTGATAGTAATTAGCAATACTAAAGCTTAAAACGAACAAAATTCTTCCATATATGAGATAAGCTGCCTATATAACATCCTTCAGACAGCTTCACTTACCTATGTGGTATCAAACAGTTCGTGGTAACGAACTGTAAGTATGACCCGATCCGGCTCAATAGTAAGTAAGACCCGATCCGGCTCAATAGGGCTGAAACGAACGATATTTTGTATCTAAAACATTTTTATTCCGTTTTTTTTTCTTTGTAGCTAGTGGGGCACTAGAAAATCATAGAGAGCTGTTTAATGGCTCATCTAAATTACAATAGGTCAAATCCTCAACCCGTTTTACTAAAAAATTAAAGACCATAAATCCCTTTTTAAGGAGCAAAAAGAGTCCATGAGGAGGGGCCTGAAGGTTATGATATTTACCCATTGTTTACGTATAGTATTTGTTATTGGAAAGCATACTGATATGTTTTTGTGGAGGAGGTTTGTTTGGGGTGGATCTCTGAAGGCAAATTCTTCCTTCTGGAGGGAGAATTCTGGGGGGGGGGGGGGAATATTGCAGGGGAATACACTGGGGGGTTTCGACAGAATTGCTACACGAAATTCTTCTTAATTGTCTTATATTCTCTTTGCCAAATCTTTCATGTGGAGGTGTTCCGGGGAAATTATCCAGAGGCTTATTTCTGCGTTTTTAATTTTGGGAATAATTTTCACGGAAGGGGGCATTTTTGAATTAATCAAGGAACTGATTAATGATTAAGTTTTATTCAAATGAAAGAATGCTTGGGATAATTTTTTTCCGGCTGAATCATCCGCAAGAAATTTTACAGGAAGGGGGGCTCCTCAGCGAGGAAGGAACTGTCTGAATGTAGTTTGACGGGGGCGGGGGGTGGAACTTTGGAGGAATTTCCCACGGAAGAATTTACCGTGACGAGGAGTAGCATATTTCCACGAGGGTGAGCAAGATTTACCGGCATTATTTGAAAAGCGAACAGAAATAATTCCATATATGAAGGGTTGCCCCCTCCTCAATACCTTTCTCTTTACTCTAAAGTTTGACTATTTGTCCCAATTTTATAAGAACATCTACTGAAACACGGGGGCCGTTTAATTAGAATAGGAGGCTTTTTTTAAAGTGCCAAAATCTTTAGCGTGAAGAGCATGGTATTGAGGAGGGGGCAACCCTTCATATTTGGAATTAATCTGCCAAAATTAATATGCAAATTTTTTTCAAATTGTCATGTACGATGAGACAAATTTGAACTTGCATTAGTTGAAAATGTTCAAAAATTAAATAAAAACAAATTTTTTTAACCGAAAGTAAGGAGCGACCTTAAAACATAAGACGAACATAAACTATTGCATATATGAAAGGGGCTATCCCCTTCTCAATGCCTCGTTCTTTACGCTTAAGTTTTATTGTTTTAAAAATTGGAGTTTTAAAGTTTTTATTGTTTTAAATTTTTGTATTTTAATGTCTCTCCTTACTTTCAGTCTTAAAAAATGTTTTTTTTTATTTAATTCTCACAAGGAACAAGATAGTACATCTACATACATCCTCAAAGGTGGCAGTCTTGAGACTTAAACATCAAGACAAGCTTAGTCAGCGCTTTAAAACTGGTGCACATCAGCCTGATCAAACACAATAAAATGACCTAGACCGTTTTCAGCAAAATGACCCAGAATGTTAAAAGCATAATTACCTACAATGTTATCATTGAATGAACCAGAATTTTATCAGAATGTTTGTCACAGAATGATCCAGATTGTTTTCAGTAAAATAACTCAGAATTTTTTCAGCGAAATGATCCAGAAATAAAATATTCTTTTGACCTATATTTACTAGAATTTGCGTTCATATTTGGCTATTCTCTTTTTCACTGTTGGTGATAAGCTCAATATCGTCTATTTTCTTGTTTCCTTGTCTTATACAGAAAATGTAAGATCCGACGTTGGTAATTTAAAAGACCACACTACCTTTCCATGACGATAAATAGAAAGTATGAATAGGTCACTGCACATGTGACCGAAAAATCTAGTATATTTTTTTGTGAATTATCACTGTCTATTATAAAGATTTATATATTCATACTTTAATTTATCATAATTTAATATCCTCTACCCTTCCTAACAGGCAGGACTCGCGCATCGATTCATCCATCGACTCGATCAACTGCCCCTTGTTATTTCCCTGGTCCACGCCTTCTTATTTAACCAGTTTGCTAGCTATCACTGCAAGCCGGATATTCGAAGGTATCCTCCATGTCACAATATTTCTACTGCTATTAGTACTACTACACCTACACTTACATCTGGAGGACATTCCCCACTCCGCCACCTGGGGACACGCTTATTTGCCTGGGAGGGCAAATAGTCGCTGGTGGATATTACCATAGAGTAGTTTGAACCCACAAATACTATAATAGAAACAAATTCTCTAATCCAATGTACCACCAGTGACCGGAAACTTAAATGAATTATATGATTTGTGATTATTATGACACCACAGAGAAATCGGAGAAAAAGGGAACTCTGCTCTTTCAATTTTTACTTCTCAAAAGGCGTGGTCTGTTAAATACCATTGTTTTTCTTTTTTCAGGATGCTATCTCTGTCTTTTTTTTTGTGTATTATTGTTTTTTGTAACTTAGGTGTAGCCTGCTTGGATGAAACCATGTTACTGTTTTAACTTTGAATTTTCATGGCTCTAATATTATAATCATGACATCATAACACAAAGAAATTGGAGATAACGTTATAATACAGTGTTTTCTATTCACGTCATAGGTCTAATAAAACTATGACGACATTCATTATCTAGTATATGAAAATGCAGTTTTCTGTACAAAACATTGATTTTGTTTTAAATGTTCCTTTTATTTACAAAAGTATGCAGAGGTGACACATTCCTGATGTTATAATAACATAATCTACTACAGTGCTATGGAAAAAAACAGTTTTTCGTAAAAAATAGATTATATTTAAAAAATAATTGGCTTCATGTGCTAGCAGCTGTTTGCTTAGTAGTACCTGCTTCTGCTGTTTTTTTTTAGCTGCGGCTACCGACTAAGCTGTACATGCAGCTGTTGTATTAGTTATAATAGCAGCTGTTGGTATAGCCCTTTTTGAGGGTCAAAAGTGATTGGAAGGCAACTAGCACTCCTTCCACGCCCACCATTTCCGCAAACACATCAAATCAAATTTTGAGATAGCCATTTTGTTGTTACGCTGTAAGTTATGCCCTAGGGCATATGAAGTCCTTATAGAAAGCTTTGTCATGGAAACTTCAAAAAACACTCATTCGATTGGAAATTTAAAGGGCGAGTGCCCTTTTTAATAGTCGAAAGTGATTGGAGGGAGTCGAAAGTGACTCACGTGCACCTTTTCCCTGACACATCCAATCAAAACTATGACATAGCCATTTTGTTCAATTTAGTTGAAAATCCTGGAAATTAGGTCTTTGAGACTAACCCCCCCCCCAGAGACCTCAGAGAAAGCGGTGTAAGTTATACCCCGGGGGCGTGTAAGGTTTTTATAGAAAGCGGTGTCGTCGAAGCTTCCAAAAATGCTCATTCGATCGGAAGCTTAAATGGCTAGTGTCTTTTTTAATAGTCGACAGTGACTGGAAGGCAACTAACACCCATCCACGCCCACAATTTTTCCAAACTCATCGAATCAAAATTGTGAGATAGCCATTTTGTTCAAAATCGTCGAAAGTTCTGGGAATTATATCCTTGAGCAGGACACTCCCCCACAGTCTTCAGGGCAAGGCTTATAATTCCTGCTCTGTGGGCACATATGGTTCTTTTTGAAGGAATGCTTTTATAAACTTCAGAGAGGGCTCATTTGATTGGAAATTGAAAGTTCTAGTTCACTTTTTAAACGTCAAAAAAAAATTGGAGGGTATTCACTCCTCCCCTTCGCCCTTTTTTCCTAAATCTATCCGATAAAAATTTAAGATAACTATTTTGTTAAAAATAGTTCAAAGATTATGTAACAAAAAAATTAGTCTCAACACGAACCCCCAGGGCCCGGGGGCAGGTGTTGTAAGTTATGCCCTTGGGGTATATATGGTTCTTATGGAAGGGATGCTCGTAGAAGTTTCAAAGTTGGAAATAGTATACTATAATGGGACACTAATAGTATGAGAAGCATAGTTAAACTGCAATAACTATCACAGTTTAGCAATCAATTTTTTGCGTGTTAAGTACTTGATCTGTATGAAAAACAAGTTTTAAAAGGAGAACTTTTTATAATGGAGAACTACTATAATGTGACACTAATAGTATGAGAAGCATAGTTAAACTGCAATAACTATCACAGTTTAGCGATCAATTTTTTGCGTGTTAAGTACTTGATCTGTATGAAAAACAAGTTCTAAAAGGGGAAAACTCTGTAATATGCACTATATACTAGTATACTATAATGGGAAACTAATAGTATGAGAAGCATAGTTAAACTGCAATAACTATCACAGTTTAGCGATCAATTTTTTGCGTGTTAAGTACTTGATCTGTATGAAAAACAAGTTTTAAAAGGGGAAAACTCTATAATGTGCACTATATACTAGTATACTATAATGGGACACTGATAGTATGAGAAGCATAGTTAAACTGCAATAACTACCACAGTTTAGCCATCAACTTTTTGCGTGTTATGTACTTGATCTTTATGAAAAACAAGTTTTAAAACGGGAAAACTCTATAATGTGCACTAAATACTAGTATACTATAATGGGACACTAATAGTATGAGAAGCATAGTTAAACTGTAATAACTATCACAGTTTAGCCATCAAATTTTTACGTGTTAAGTACTTGATCTGTATGAAAAACAAGTTTTAAAAGGAGAAAACTATAATGTGCACTATATACTAGTATATTATAATGGGACACTAATAGTATGAGAAGCATAGTTAAACTGAAATAACTATCACAGTTTAGCCATCAATTTTTTGCGTGTTAAGTACTTGATCTGTATGAAAAACAAGTTTTAAAAGGAGAAAACTATAATGTGCACTATATACTAGTATATTATAATGGGACACTAATAGTATGAGAAGCATAGTTAAACTGTAATAACTATCACAGTTTAGCGATCAATTTTTTGCATGTTAAGTACTTGATCTGTATGAAAAACAAGTTTTAAAAGGTGAAAACTCTATAATGTGCACTAAATACTAGTATACTATAATGGGACACTAATAATATGAGAAGCCTAGTTAAACTGTAATAACTATCACAGTTTAGCCATCAATTTTTGCGTGTTAAGTACTTGATCTGTATGAAAAACAAGTTTTAAAAGGAGAACTTTTTATAATGGAGAATTACTATAATGGGACACTAATAGTCTGAGAAGCATAGTTAAACTGCAATAACTATCACAGTTTAGCGATCAATTTTTTGCGTGTTAAGTACTTGATCTGTATGAAAAACAAGTTTTAAAAGGACAAAACTCTATAATGTGCACTATATACTAGTATACTATAATGGGACACTAATAGTATGAGAAGCATAGTTAAACTGTAATAACTGTCACAGTTTAGCCATCAATTTTTTGCGTGTTAAGTACTTGATCTGTATGAAAAACAAGTTTTAAAAGGAGAAAACTTTATAATGTTCACTATATACTAGTATATTATAATAAGACACTAATAGTATGAGAAGCATAGTTAAACTGTAATAACTATCACAGTTTAGCCATCAATTTTCTGCGTGTTAATTACTTGATCTGTATGAAAAACAAGTTTTAAAAGGAGAAAACTCTATAATGTTCACTCTATACTAGTATACTATAATGATACACTAATAGTATGAGAAGCATTGTTAAACTGCAATAACTATCACAGTTTAGCCATCAATTTTTTGCGTGTTAAGTACTTGATCTGTATGAAAAACAAGTTTTAAAAGGAGAAAACTATATTGTGCACTATATAATAGTATACTATAATGGGACACTAATAGTATGATAAGCATAGTTAAACTGCAATAACTATCACAGTTTAGCGATCAATTTTTTGCGTGTTAAGTACTTGATCTGTATGAAAAACAAGTTTTAAAAGGACAAAACTCTATATTGTGCACTATATACTAGTATACTATAATGGGAGACTAATAGTATGAGAAGCATAGCTAAACTGCAATAACTATCACAGTTTAGCCATCAATTATTTGCGTGTTAAGTACTTGATCTGTATGAAAAACAAGTTATAAAAGGGGAAAACTCTGTAATGTGCACTATATACTAGTATACTATAATGGGAAACTAATATTATGATAATCATAGTTAAACTGAAATAACTATCACAGTTTAGCGATCAATTTTTTGCGTGTTAAGTACTTGATCTGTATGAAAAACAAGTTTTAAAAGGGGAAAACTCTATAATGTGCACTATATACTAGTATACTATAATGGGACACTGATAGTATGAGAATCACAGTTAAACTGTAATAACTATCACAGTTTAGCCATCCATTTTTTGCATGTTAAGTACTTGATCTGTATGAAAAACAAGTTTTAAAAGGAGAAAACTCTATATTGTGCACTATTTACTAGTATGCTATAATGGGACACTTATAGTATGAGATGCATAGTTAAACTGCAATAACTATCACAGTTTAGCCATCAATTTTTTGCGTGTTAAGTACTTGATCTGTATGAAAAAAAAGTTCTAAAAGGTGAAAACTCTGTAATGTGCACTATATACTAGTATACTATAATGGGACACTAATAGTATGAGAAGCTTAGTCAAACTGTAATAACTATCACAGTTTAGCCATCAATTTTTTGCATGTTAAGTACTTGATCTGTATGAAAAACAAGTTTTAAAAGGAGAAAACTCTATAATGTGCACTATATACTAGTATACTATAATGGGAAACTAATAGTATAAGAAGCATAGTTAAACTGTAATAACTATCACAGTTTAGCCATCAATTTTTTGCGTGTTAAGTACTTGATCTGTATGAAAAACAAGTTTTAAAGGGAGAAAACTCTATAATGTGCACTATATACTAGTATACTATTATGGGAAACTAATAGTATGAGAAGCATAGTTAAACTGTAATAACTATCACAGTTTAACCATCAATTTTTTGCGTGTTAAGTACTTAATCTGTATGAAAAACAAGTTTTAAAAGGAGAAAACTCTATAATATGTACTATATACTAGTATACTGTAATGGGACACTGATAGTATGAGAAGCATAGTTAAACTGCAATAACTATCACAGTTTAGCCATCAATTTTTTGCGTGTTAAGTACCCTATCTGTATGAAAAACAAGTTTTAAAACGGGAAAACTCGATAATGTGCACTAAATACTAGTATACTATAATGGGACACTAATAGTATGAGAAGCATAGTTAAACTGTAATAACTATCACAGTTTAGCCATCAATTTTTTGCGTGTTAAGTACTTGATCTGTATGAAAAACAAGTTTTAAAAGGAAAACTTTTTATAATGGAGAACTACTATAATGGTACACTAATAGTATGAGAAGCATAGTTAAACTGCAATAACTATCACAGTTTAGTGATCAATTTTTTGCGTGTTAAGTACTTGATCTGTATGAAAAACAAGTTTTAAAAGGACAAAACTCTATAATGTGCAATATATACTAGTATACTATAATGGGACACTAATAGTATGAGAAGCATAGTTAAACTGTAATAACTATCACAGTTTAGCCATCAATTTTTTGCGTGTTAAGTACTGATCTGTATGAAAAACAAGTTTTAAAGTTTGTACTTAACACGCAAAAAATTGATCGCTAAACTGTGATAGTTATTGCAGTTTAACTATGCTTCTCATACTATTAGTGTCACATTATAGTAGTTCTCCATTATAAAAAGTTCTCCTTTTAAAACTTGTTTTTCATACAGATCAAGTACTTAACACGCAAAAAATTGATTGCTAAACTGTGATAGTTATTGCAGTTTAACTATGCTTCTCATACTATTAGTGTCCCATTATAGTATACTAGTATATAGTGCACAATATAGAGTTTTCTCCTTTTAAAACTTGTTTTTCATACAGATAGAGTACTTAACATGCACAAAATTGATGGCAAAACTGTGATAGTTATTACAGTTTAACTGTGCTTCTCATACTATTAGTGTCCCATTATAGTATACTAGTATATAGTGCACATTATAGAGTTTTGTCCTTTTAAAACTTGTTTTTCATACAGATCAAGTACTTAACACGCAAAAAATTGATCGCTAAACTGTGATAGTTATTGCAGTTTAACTATGCTTCTTATACTATTAGTGTCCCATTATAGTAGTTCTCCATTATAAAAAGTTTTCCTTTTAAAACTTGTTTTTCATACAGATCACGTACTTAACACGCAAAAAATTGATGGCTAAATTGTGATAGTTATTACAGTTTAACTAAGCTTCTCATACTATTAGTGTCCCATTATAGTATACTAGTATTTAGTGCAAATTATAGAGTTTTCTCCTTTTAAAACTTGTTTTTTATACAGATCAAGTACTTAACACGCAAAAAATTGATCGCTAAACTGTGATAGTTATTGCACTTTAACTATGCTTTCTCATACTATTAGTGTCCCATTATAGTAGTTCTCCATTATAAAAAGTTCTCCTTTTAAAACTTTTTTTTTATACAGATCACGTACTTAACACGCAAAAAATTGATGGCTAAACTGTGATAGTTATTGCAGTTTAACAATGCTTCTCATACTATTAGTGTCCCATTATAGTATACTAGTATATAGTGCACATTATAGAGTTTTCCCCTTTTAGAATTTGTTTTTCCTATAGATTAAGTACTTAACACGCAAAAAATTGATGGCTAAACTGTGATAGTTATTGCAGTTTAACTATGCTTCTCATACTATTAGTGTCCCATTATAGTATACTAGTATATAATGCACAATATAGAGTTTTGTCATTTTAAAACTTGTTTTTCATACAGATCAAGTACTTAACACGCAAAAAATTGATCGCTAAACTTTGATAATTATTGCAGTTTAACTATGCTTCTCATACTATTAGTGTCCCATTATAGTAGTTCTCCATTATAAAAAGTTGTCCTTTTAAAACTTGTTTTTCATACAGATCAAGTACTTAACACGCAAAAAATTGATCGCTAAACTGTGATAGTTATTGTAGTTTAACTATGCTTCTCATACTATTAGTTTCCCATTATAGTATACTAGTATATAGTGCACATTATAGAGTTTTCTCCTTTTAAAACTTATTTTTTATACAGATCAAGTACTTAACACGCAAAAAATTGATGGCTAAACTGTGATAGTTATTATAGTTTAACAATGCTTCTCATACTATTAGTGTCACATTATAGTGTACTAGTATATCGTGCAAATTATAGAGTTTTCTCCTCTTAAAACTTGTTTTTCATACAGATCAAGTAATTAACACGCAGAAAATTGATCGCTAAACTGTGACAGTTATTACAGTTTAACTATGCTTCTCATGCTATTAAACTGTGATAGTTATTGCAGTTTAACTATGCTTCTCATACTATTAGTGTCCCATTATAGTAATTCTCCATTATAAAAAGTTCTCCTTTTAAAACTTGTTTTTCATACAGATCAAGTACTTAACACGCAAAAAATTGATCGCTAAACTGTGATAGTTATTACAGTTTAACTATGCTTCTCATACTATCAGTGTCCCATTATAGTATACTAGTATATATCGCACATTATAGAGTTTTCTCCTTTTAAAACTTGTTTTTCATACAGATCAAGTACTTAACACGCAAAAAATTGATGGCTAAACTGTGATAGTTATTGCAGTTTAACTATGCTTCTCATACTATTAGTGTCCCATTATAGTATACTAGTATATAGTGCACAATATAGAGTTTTGTCCTTTTAAAACTTGTTTTTCATACAGATCAAGTACTTAACACGCGAAAAATTGATCACTAAAATGTGATAGTTATTGCAGTTTAACTATGCTTCTCATACTGTTAGTTTCCCATTATAGTATACTAGTATATAGTGCACATTATAGAGCTTTCTCCTTTTAAAACTTTTTTTTCATACAGATCAAGTACTTAACACGCAAAAAATTGATGGCTAAACTGTGATAGTTATTACAGTTTAACAATGCTTCTCATACTATTAGTGTCCCATTATAGTGTACTAGTATATAGTGCACATTATAGAGTTTTCTCCTCTTAAAACTTGTTTTTCATACAGATCAAGTAATTAACACGCAAAACATTGATGGCTAAACTGTGATAGTTATTACAGTTTAACTATGCTTCTCATACTATTTGTGTCCCATTATAGTATACTAGTATATAGTGCACATTATAGAGTTTTGTCCTTTTAAAACTTGTTTTTCATACAGATCAAGTACTTAACACGCAAAAAATTGATCGCTAAACTGTGATAGTTATTGCAGTTTAACTATGCTTCTCATACTATTAGTGTCCCATTATAGTAATTCTCCATTATAAAAAGTTCTCCTTTTAAAACTTGTTTTTCATACAGATCAAGTACTTAACATGCAAAAAATTGATGGCTAAACTGTGATAGTTATTACAGTTTAACTATGCTTCTCATACTATAAGTGTCCCATTATAGTATACTAGTATATATCGCATATTATAGAGTTTTCTCCTTTTAAAACTTGTTTTTCATACAGATCAAGTACTTAACACGCAAAAAATTGATGGCTAAACTGTGATAGTTATTGCAGTTTAACTATGCTTCTCATACTATTAGTGTCCCATTATAGTATACTAGTATATATTGCACAATATAGAGTTTTGTCCTTTTAAAACTTGTTTTTCATACAGATCAAGTACTTAACACGCGAAAAATTGATCACTAAACTGTGATAGTTATTGCAGTTTAACTATGCTTCTCATACTATTAGTGTCCCATTATAGTAGTTCTCCATTATAAAAATTTCTCCTTTTAAAACTTGTTTTTCATACAGATCAAGTACTTAACAAGCAAGAAATTGATCGCTAAACTGTGATAGTTATTGCAGTTTAACTATGCTTCTCATACTATTAGTTTCCCATTATAGTATACTAGTATATAGTGAACATTATAAAGTTTTCTCCTTTTAAAACTTGTTTTTCATACAGATCAAGTACTTAACACGCAAAAAATTGATGGCTAAACTGTGATAGTTATTACAGTTTAACTATGCTTCTCATACTATTAGTGTCCCATTATAGTATACTAGTATATAGTGCACATTATAGAGTTTTCTCCTTTTAAAACTTGTTTTTCATACAGATCAGTACTTAACACGCAAAAAATTGATGGCTAAACTGTGATAGTTATTACAGTTTAACTATGCTTCTCATACTATTAGTGTCCCATTATAGTATACTAGTATATAGTGCACATTATAGAGTTTTGTCCTTTTAAAACTTGTTTTTCATACAGATCAAGTACTTAACACGCAAAAAATTGATCGCTAAACTGTGATAGTTATTGCAGTTTAACTATGCTTCTCATACTATTAGTGTCACATTATAGTAGTTCTCCATTATAAAAAGTTTTCCTTTTAAAACTTGTTTTTCATACAGATCAAGTACTTAACACGCAAAAAATTGATGGCTAAACTGTGATAGTTATTACAGTTTAACTATGCTTCTCATACTATTAGTGTCCCATTATAGTATACTAGTATTTAGTGCACATTATCGAGTTTTCCCGTTTTAAAACTTGTTTTTCATACAGATAGGGTACTTAACACGCAAAAAATTGATGGCTAAACTGTGATAGTTATTGCAGTTTAACTATGCTTCTCATACTATCAGTGTCCCATTACAGTATACTAGTATATAGTACATATTATAGAGTTTTCTCCTTTTAAAACTTGTTTTTCATACAGATTAAGTACTTAACACGCAAAAAATTGATGGTTAAACTGTGATAGTTATTACAGTTTAACTATGCTTCTCATACTATTAGTGTCCCATTATAATATACTAGTATATAGTGCACATTATAGAGTTTTCTCCTTTTAAAACTTGTTTTTAATGCAGATCAAGTACTTAACACGCAAAAAATTGATGGCTAAACTGTGATAGTTATTACAGTTTAACTATGCTTCTCATACTATTAGTGTCCCATTATAGTATACTAGTATATAGTGCCCATTATAGAGTTTTGTCCTTTTAAAACTTGTTTTTCATACAGATCAAGTACTTAACACGCAAAAAATTGATCGCTAAACTGTGATAGTTAATTCAGTTTAACTATGTTTCTCATACTATTAGTGTCCCATTATAGTAGTTCTCCATTATAAAAATTTCTCCTTTTAAAACTTGTTTTTCATACAGATCAAGTACTTAACACGCAAAAAATTGATGGCTAAACTGTGATAGTTATTAAAGTTTAACAAAGCTTTTCATATTATTAGTGTCCCATTATAGTATAACAGTATATAGTGCACATTACAGAGTTTTCCCCTTTTAGAACTTGTTTTTCATACAGATCAAGTACTTAACACGCAAAAAATTGATGGCTAAACTGTGATAGTTATTGCAGTTTAACTATGCTTCTCATACTATTAGTGTCCCATTATAGTATACTAGTATATAGTGCACAATATAGAGTTTTGTCCTTTTAAAACTTGTTTTTCATACAGATCAAGTACTTAACACGCAAAAAATTGACCGCTAAACTGTGATAGTTATTGCAGTTTAACTATGCTTCTCATACTATTAGTGTCCCATTATAGTAGTTCTCCATTATAAAAAGTTCTCCTTTTAAAACTTGTTTTTTCCTACAGATCAAGTACTTAACACGCAAAAAATTGATCGCTAAACTGTGATAGTTATTGCAGTTTAACTATGCTTCTCATACTATTAGTTTCCCATTATAGTATACTAGTATATAGTGCACATTATAAAGTTTTCTTCTTTTAAAACTTGTTTTTTATGCAGATCAAGTACTTAACGCGCAAAAAATTGATGGCTAAACTGTGATAGTTATTACGGTTTAACTATGCTTCTCATACTATTAGTGTCCCATTATAATATACAAGAATATAGTGCACATTATAGAGTTTTCTCCTTTTAAAACTTGTTTGTCATACAGATCAGTACTTAACACGCAAAAAATTGATGGCTAAACTGTGATAGTTATTACAGTTTAACTATGCTTCTCATACTATTAGTGTCACATTATAGTATACTAGTATATAGTGCACATTATAGAGTTTTGTCCTTTTAAAACTTGTTTTTCATACAGATCAAGTACTTAACACGCAAAAAATTGATCACTAAACTGTGATAGTTATTGCAGTTTAACTATGCTTCTCATACTATTAGTGTCCCATTAGAGTAGTTCTCCATTATAAAAAGTTTTACTTTTAAAACTTGTTTTTCATACAGATCAAGTACTTAACACGCAAAAAATTGATGGCTAAACTGTGATAGTTATTACAGTTTAACTATGCTTCTCATACTATTAGTGTCCCATTATAGTATACTAGTATTTAGTGCACATTATCGAGTTTTCCCGTTTTAAAACTTGTTTTTCATACAGATAGGGTACTTAACACGCAAAAAATTGATGGCTAAACTGTGATAGTTATTGCAGTTTAACTATGCTTCTCATACTATCAGTGTCCCATTACAGTATACTAGTATATAGTACATATTATAGAGTTTTCTCCTTTTAAAACTTGTTTTTCATACAGATTAAGTACTTAACACGCAAAAAATTGATGGTTAAACTGTGATAGTTATTACAGTTTAACTATGCTTCTCATACTATTAGTTTCCCATAATAGTATACTAGTATATAGTGCACATTATAGAGTTTTCTCCTTTTAAAACTTGTTTTTCATACAGATCAAGTACTTAACACGCAAAAAATTGATGGCTAAACTGTGATAGTTATTGCAGTTTAACTATGCTTGTCATACTATTAGTGTCCCATTATATTATACTAGTAGATAGTGCACATTATAGAGTTTTCTCCTTTTAAAACTTGTTTTTCATACAGATCAAGTACTTAACACGCAAAAAATTGATGGCTAAACTGTGATAGTTATTACAGTTTAACAAAGCTTCTCATACTATTAGTGTCCCATTATAGTATACTAGTATATAGTGCACATTACAGAGTTTTCCCCTTTTAGAACTTTTTTTTCATACAGATCAAGTACTTAACACGCAAAAAATTGATGGCTAAACTGTGATAGTTATTGCAGTTTAACTATGCATCTCATACTATAAGTGTCCCATTATAGCATACTAGTAAATAGTGCACATTATAGAGTTTTCTCCTTTTAAAACTTGTTTTTCATACAGATCAAGTACTTAACATGCAAAAAATTGATGGCTAAACTGTGATAGTTATTACAGTTTAACTGTGATTCTCATACTATCAGTGTCCCATTATAGTATACTAGTATATAGTGCACATTATAGAGTTTTCCCCTTTTAAAAATTGTTTTTCATACAGATCAAGTACTTAACACGCAAAAAATTGATCGCTAAACTGTGATAGTTATTGCAGTTTAACTATGCTTCTCATAATATTAGTTTCCCATTATAGTATACTAGTATATAGTGCACATTACAGAGTTTTCCCCTTTTATAACTTGTTTTTCATACAGATAAAGTACTTAACACGCAAATAATTGATGGCTAAACTGTGATAGTTATTGCAGTTTAGCTATGCTTCTCATACTATTAGTCTCCCATTATAGTATACTAGTATATAGTGCACTATATAGAGTTTTGTCCTTTTAAAACTTGTTTTTCATACAGATCAAGTCCTTAACACGCAAAAAATTGATCGCTAAACTGTGATAGTTATTGCAGTTTAACTATGCTTATCATACTATTAGTGTCACATTATAGTATACTAGTATATAGTGCACAATATAGTTTTCTCCTTTTAAAACTTGTTTTTCATACAGATCAAGTACTTAACACGCAAAAAATTGATGGCTAAACTGTGATAGTTATTGCAGTTTAACTATGCTTGTCATACTATTAGTGTCCCATTATAGTATACTAGTAGATAGTGCACATTATAGAGTTTTCTCCTTTTAAAACTTGTTTTTCATACAGATCAAGTACTTAACACGCAAAAAATTGATGGCTAAACTGTGATAGTTATTACAGTTTAACAATGCTTCTCATACTATTATTGTCTTATTATAATATACTAGTATATAGTGAACATTATAAAGTTTTCTCCTTTTAAAACTTGTTTTTCATACAGATCAAGTACTTAACACGCAAAAAATTGATGGCTAAACTGTGATAGTTATTACAGTTTAACTATGCTTCTCATATTATTAGTGTCACATTATAGTATACTAGTATATCGTGCACATTATAGAGTTTTGTCCTTTTAAAACTTGTTTTTCATACAGATCAAGTACTTAACACGCAAAAATTTGATCGCTAAACTGTGATAGTTATTGCAGTTTAACTATGCTTCTCAGACTATTAGTGTCCCATTATAGTAATTCTCCATTATAAAAAGTTCTCCTTTTAAAACTTGTTTTTCATACAGATCAAGTACTTAACACGCAAAAAATTGATGGCTAAACTGTGATAGTTATTACAGTTTAACTATGCTTCTCATATTATTAGTGTCCCATTATAGTATACTAGTATTTAGTGCACATTATAGAGTTTTCCCCTTTTAAAACTTGTTTTTCATACAGATCAAGTACTTAACATGCAAAAAATTGATCGCTAAACTGTGATAGTTATTACAGTTTAACTATGCTTCTCATACTATTAGTGTCCCATTATAATATACTAGTATATAGTGCACATTATAGTTTTCTCCTTTTAAAACTTGTTTTTCATACAGATCAAGTACTTAACACGCAAAAAATTGATGGCTAAACTGTGATAGTTATTGCAGTTTAACTATGCTTCTCATACTATTAGTGTCCCATTATAGTATACTAGTATATAGTGCACATTATAGTTTTCTCCTTTTAAAACTTGTTTTTCATACAGATCAAGTACTTAACACGTAAAAATTTGATGGCTAAACTGTGATAGTTATTACAGTTTAACTATGCTTCTCATACTATTAGTGTCCCATTATAGTATACTAGTATTTAGTGCACATTATAGAGTTTTCCCGTTTTAAAACTTGTTTTTCATAAAGATCAAGTACATAACACGCAAAAAGTTGATGGCTAAACTGTGGTAGTTATTGCAGTTTAACTATGCTTCTCATACTATCAGTGTCCCATTATAGTATACTAGTATATAGTGCATATTATAGAGTTTTCTCCTTTTAAAACTTGTTTTTCATACAGATTAAGTACTTAACACGCAAAAAATTGATGGTTAAACTGTGACAGTTATTACAGTTTAACTATGCTTCTCATACTATTAGTTTCCCATTATAGTATACTAGTATATAGTGCACATTATAGAGTTTTCACCTTTTAAAACTTGTTTTTCATACAGATCAAGTACTTAACATGCAAAAAATTGATGGCTAAACTGTGATAGTTATTACAGTTTAACTTTGATTCTCATACTATCAGTGTCCCATTATAGTATACTAGTATATAGTGCACATTATAGAGTTTTCCCCTTTTAAAAATTGTTTTTCATACAGATCAAGTACTTAACACGCAAAAAATTGATCGATAAACTGTGATAGTTATTGCAGTTTAACTATGCTTCTCATACTATTAGTTTCCCATTATAGTATACTAGTATATAGTGCACATTACTGAGTTTTCCCCTTTTATAACTTGTTTTTCATACAGATCAAGTACTTAACACGCAAATAATTGATGGCTAAACTGTGATAGTTATTGCAGTTTAGCTATGCTTCTCATACTATTAGTCTCCCATTATAGTATACTAGTATATAGTGCACAATATAGAGTTTTGTCCTTTTAAAACTTGTTTTTCATACAGATCAAGTACTTAACACGCAAAAAATTGATCGCTAAACTGTGATAGTTATTGCAGTTTAACTATGCTTATCATACTATTAGTGTCCCATTATAGTATACTAGCATATAGTGCACAATATAGTTTTCTCCTTTTAAAACTTGTTTTTCATACAGATCAAGTACTTAACATGCAAAAAATTGATGGCTAAACGGTGATAGTTATTGCAGTTTAACAATGCTTCTCATACTATTAGTGTCTCATTATAGTGTACTAGTATATAGTGCACATTATAGAGTTTTCTCCTCTTAAAACTTTTTTTTCATACAGATCAAGTAATTAACACGCAGAAAATTGATGGCTAAACTGTGACAGTTATTATATTTTAACTATGATTCTCATACTATTAGTGTCCCATTATAGTGTACTAGTATATAGTGCACATTATAGAGTTTTCTCCTTTTAAAACTTGTTTTTCATACAGATCAAGTACTTAACACGCAAAAAATTTATGGCTAAACTTTTATAGTTATTACAGTTTAACTATGCTTCTCATACTATTAGTGTCCCATTATATTATGCTAGTATATTGTGCACATTATAGAGTTTTCTCCTTTTAAAACTTGTTTTTCATACAGATCAAGTACTTAACACGCAAAAAATTGTTCGCTAAGCTGTGATAGCTATTGTACTTTAACTATGCTTCTTAGACTATTAGTTTCCCATTATAATAATTCTCCATTATAAAAAGTTCTCCTTTTAAAACTTGTTTTTCATACAGATCAAGTACTCAACACGCAAAAAATTGATGGCTAAGCTGTGATAGTTATTACAGTTCAACTATGCTTCTCATATTATTAGTGTCCCATTATAGTGTACTAGTATATAGTGCATATTATAGAGTTTTCCCCTTTTAAAACTTGTTTTTCATACAGATCAAGTACTTAAGACGCAAAAAATTGATCGCTGAACTGTGATAGTTATTGCAGTTAAACTATGCTTCTCATACTATTAGTGCCCCATTATAGTAATTCTCCATTATAAAAAGTTCTCCTTTTAAAACTTGTTTTTCATACAGATCAAGTACTCAACACGCAAAAAATTGATGGCTAAGCTGTGATAGTTATTACAGTTTAACTATGCTTCTCATACTATTAGTGTCCCATTATAGTATACTAGTATTTAGTGCACATTATAGAGTTTTCCCCTTTTAAAACTTGTTTTTCATACAGATCAAGTACTTAACACGCAAAAAATTGATCGCTGAACTGTGATAGTTATTGCAGTTTAACTATGCTTCTCATACTATTAGTTTCCCATTATAGTATACTAGTATATAGTGCACATTATAGAGTTTTCTCCTTTTAAAACTTGTTTTTCATACAGATTAAGTACTTAACACGCAAAAAATTGATGGTTAAACTGTGATAGTTATTACAGTTTAACTATGCTTCTCATACTATTAGTTTCCCATAATAGTATACTAGTATATAGTGCACATTATAGAGTTTTCTCCTTTTAAAACTTGTTTTTCATACAGATCAAGTACTTAACAAGCAAAAAATTGATTGCTAAACTTTGATAGTTATTGCAGTTTAACTATGCTTCTCATACTGTTAGTGTCCCATTATAGTAGTTCTCCATTATAAAAAGTTCTCCTTTTAAAACTTGTTTTTCATACAGATCAAGTACTTAACACGCAAGAAATTGATCGCTAAACTGTGATAGTTATTGCAGTTTAACTATACTTCTCATACTATTAGTGTCACATTATAGTGTACTAGTATATAGTGCACATTATAGAGTTTTCTCCCTTTAAAACTTGTTTTTCATACAGATCAAGTACTTAACACGCAAAAAATTGATGGCTAAACTGTGATAGTTATTGCAGTTTAACTATGCTTCTCATAGTATTAGTGTCCCATTATAATATACTAGTATTTAGTGCACATTATAGAGTTTTCTCCTTTTAAAACTTGTTTTTCATACAGATCAAGTACTTAACACGCAAAAAATTGATGGCTAAACTGTGATAGTTATTACAGTTTAACTTTGCTTCTCATGCTATTAGTGTCCCATTATAATATACTAGTATATAGTGCACATTATAGAGTTTTCTCCTTTTAAAACTTGTTTTCATATAGATCAAGTACTTAACACGCAAAAAATTGATCGCTAAACTGTGATAGTTATTACAGTTTAACTATGCTTCTCATACTATTAGTGTCCCATTATAATATACTAGTATATAGTGAACATTATAGAGTTTTCTCCTTTTAAAACTTGTTTTTCATACAGATCAAGTACTTAACACGCAAAAAATTGATGGCTAAACTGTGATAGTTATTACAGTTTAACTATGCTTCTCATACTATTAGTGTCCCATTTTAGTATACTAGTATATAGTGCACATTATAGAGTTTTGTCCTTTTAAAACTTGTTTTTCATACAGATCAAGTACTTAACACGCAAAAAATTGATCACTAAACTGTGATAGTTATTGCAGTTTAACTATGCTTCTCATACTATTAGTGTCCCATTATAGTAATTCTCCATTATAAAAAGTTCTCCTTTTAAAACTTGTTCTTCATACAGATAAAGTACTTAACACGCAAAAAATTGATGGCTAAACTGTGATAGTTATTGCAGTTTAACTATGCTTCCCATACTATTAGTGTCCCATTATAGTATACTAGTATTTAGTGCACATTATAGAGTTTTCCCCTTTTAAAACTTGTTTTTCATACAGATCAAGTACTTAACACGCAAAAAATTGATCGCTAAACTGTGATAGTTATTGCAGTTTAACTATGTTTCTCATACTATTAGTTTCCCATTATAATATACTAGTATATAGTGCACATTATAGAGTTTTGTCCTTTTAAAACTTGTTTTTCATACAGATCAAGTACTTAACACGCAAAAAATTGATCGCTAAACTGTGATAGTTATTGTAGTTTAACTATGCTTCTCATACTATTAGTGTCCCATTATAGTAATTCTCCATTATAAAAAGTTCTCCTTTTAAAACTTGTTTTTCATACAGATCAAGTACTTAACACGCAAGAAATTGATCGCAAAACTGTGATAGTTATTGCACTTTAACTATGCTTCTCATACTATTAGTTTCCCATTATAGTATACTAGTATATAGTGCACATTATAGAGTTTTCTCCTTTTAAAACTTGATTTTCATACAGATCAAGTACTTAACACGCAAAAAATTGATGGCTAAACTGTGATAGTTATTGCAGTTTAACTATGCTTCTCATACTATTAGTGTCCCATTATAATATACTAGTATATAGTGCACATTATAGAGTTTTCTACTTTTAAAACTTATTTTTCATACAGATCAAATACTTAACACACAAAAAATTGATGACTAAACTGTGATAGTTATTACAGTTTAACTTTGCTTCTCATACTATTAGTGTCCCATTATAATATACTAGTATATAGTGCACATTATAGAGTTTTCTCCTTTTAAAACTTGTTTTTCATACAGATCAAGTACTTAACACACAAAAAATTGATGACTAAACTGTGATAGTTATTGCAGTTTAACTATGCTTCTCATACTATTAGTGTCCCATTATAATATACTAGTATATAGTGCACATTATAGAGTTTTCTCCTTTTAAAACTTGTTTTCACATAGATCAAGTACTTAACACGCAAAAAATTGATCTCTAAACTGTGATAGTTATTACAGTTTAACTATGCTTCGTATACTATTAGTGTCCCATTATAGTATACTAGTATTTAGTGCACATTATAGAGTTTTGTCCTTTTAAAACTTGTTTTTCATACAGATCAAGTACTTAACACGCAAAAAATTGATCGCTAAACTGTGATAGTTATTACAGTTTAACTATGCTTCTCATACTATTAGTTTCCCATTATAATATACTAGTATATAGTGAACATTATAGAGTTTTCCCCTTTTAGAACTTGTTTTTCATACAGATCAAGTACTTAACACGCAAAAAATTGATGGCTAAACTGTGATAGTTATTGCAGTTTAACTATGCTTCTCATACTATTAGTGTCCCATTATATTATACTAGTATATAGTGCACAATATAGAGTTTTGTCCTTTTGAAACTTGTTTTTCATACAGATCAAGTACTTAACACGCAAAAAATTGATCGCTAAACTGTGATAGTTATTGCAGTTTAACTATGCTTCTTATACTATTAGTGTACCATTATAGTAGTTCTCCATTATAAAAAGTTCTCCTTTTAAAACTTGTTTTTCATACAGATCACGTACTTAACACGCAAAAAATTGATCGCTAAATTGTGATAGTTATTGCAGTTTAACTATGCTTCTCATACTATTAGTTTCCTATTATAGTATACTAGTATATAGTGCACATTATAGAGTTTTCTCCTTTTAAAACTTTTTTTTATACAGATCAAGTACTTAACACGCAAAAAATTGATGGCTAAACTGTGATAGTTATTACAGTTTAACTATGCTTCTCATACTATTAGTGTCCCATTATAGTGTACTAGTATATAGTGCACATTATAGAGTTTTATCCTTTTAAAACTTGTTTTTCATACAGATCAAGTACTTAACACGCAAAAAATTGATGGCTAAACTGTGATAGTTATTACAGTTTAACTATGCTTCTCATACTATTAGCGTCCCATTATAGTATACTAGTATATAATGCACATTATAGAGTTTTGTCCTTTTAAAACTTGTTTTTCATACAGATCAAGTACTTAACACGCAAATAATTGATCGCTAAACTGTGATAGTTATTGCAGTTTAACTATGCTTCTCATACTATGAGTGTCCCATTATAGTAGTTCTCTATTATAAAAAGTTCTCCTTTTAAAACTTGTTTTTCATACAGATCAAGTACTTAACACGCAAAAAATTGATGGCTAAATTGTGATAGTTATTACAGTTTAACTATGCTTCTCATACTATTAGTGTCCCATTATAGTATACTAGTATTTAGTGCACATAATAGAGTTTTCCACTTTTAAAACTTGTTTTTCATACAGATCAAGTACTTAACACGCAAAAAATTGATCGCTAAACTGTGATAGTTATTGCAGTTTAACTATGCTTCTCATACTATTAGTTTCCCATTATAGTATACTAGTATATAGTGCACATTATAGAGTTTTCTCCTTTTAAAACTTGTTTTTCATACAGATCAAGTACTTAACACGCAAAAAATTGATGGCTAAACTGTGATAGTTATTGCAGTTTAACTATGCTTCTCAAACTATTAGTGTCCCATTATAGTATACTAGTATATAGTGCACAATATAGAGTTTTCTCCTTTTAAAACTTGTTTTTCATACAGATCAAGTACTTAACACGCAAAAAAATGATCGCTAAACTGTGATAGTTATTGCAGTTTAACTATGCTTCTCATACTATTAGTGTCCCATTATAGTAGTTCTCCATTATAAAAAGTTCTCCTTTTAAAACTTGTTTTTCATACATATCAAGTACTTAACACGCAAAAAATTGATCGCTAAACTGTGATAGTTATTGCAGTTTAACTATGCTTCTCATACAATTAGTTTCCTATTATAGTATACTAGTATATAGTGCACATTATAGAGTTTTCTCCTTTTAAAACTTGTTTTTCATACAGATCAAGTACTTAACACGCAAAAATTGATTGCTAAACTGTGATAGTTATTACAGTTTAACTATGCTTCTCATACTATTAGTGTCCCATTATAGTATACTAGTATATAGTGCACATTATAGAGTTTCGTCCTTTTGAAACTTGTTTTTCATACATGCAAAAAATTGATGGCTAAACTGTGATAGTTATTACAGTTTAACTGTGCTTCTCATACTATCAGTGTCCCATTATAGTGTACTAGTATAAAGTGCACATTATAGAGTTTTCCCCTTTTAAAACTTGTTTTTATACAGATCAAGTACTTAACACGCAAAAAATTGATCGCTGAACTGTGATAGTTATTGCAGTTTAACTATGCTTCTCATACTATTAGTTTCCCATTATAGTATACTAGTATATAGTGCACATTACAGAGTTTTCCCCTTTTAAAACTTGTTTTTCATACAGATCAAGTACTTAACACGCAAATAATTGATGGCTAAACTGTGATAGTTATTGCAGTATAGCTATGCTTCTCAAACTATTAATGTCCCATTATAGTATACTAGTATATAGTGCACATTATAGAGTTTTGTCCTTTTAAAACTTGTTTTTCATACAGATCAAGTACTTAACACGCAAAA
The DNA here is from genome assembly GCF_049724085.1 of Artemia sp. Qi Xiang Cuo. Taxonomy (NCBI): domain Eukaryota; kingdom Metazoa; phylum Arthropoda; class Branchiopoda; order Anostraca; family Artemiidae; genus Artemia; species Artemia sp. Qi Xiang Cuo. Next base: position 14,442,494 of record NC_142798.1, on the reverse strand, counting down.
AAATGTTCGCTAAGCTGTGATAGTTATTGCACTTTAACTATGCTTATTATACTATTAGTTTACCATTATAATAGTTATCAATTATAAAAAGTTCTCCTTTTAAAACTTGTTTTTCATACATATCACGTACTTAACACGCAAAAAATTGATCGCTAAACTGTGATAGTTATTGTAGTTTAACTATGCTTCTCATAGTATTAGTTTCCCATTATAGTATACTAGTATGTAGTGCACATTATAGAGTTTTCTCCTTTTAAAACTTGTTTTTCATACAGATCAAGTACTTAACACGCAAAAATTGATGGCTAAACTGTGATAGTTATTACAGTTTAACTATGCTTCTCATACTATTAGTGTCCAATTATAATATACTAGTATATAGTGCACATTATAGAGTTTTCTCCTTTTAAAACTTGTTTTTCATACAGATCAAGTACTTAACACGCAAAAAATTGATGGCTAAACTGTGATAGTTATTGCAGTTTAGCTATGCTTCTCATACTATTAGTTTCCCATTATAGTATACTAGTATATAGTGCACATTACAGAGTTTTCCCCTTTTATAACTTGTTTTTCATACAGATTAAGTACTTAACACGCAAATAATTGATGGCTAAACTGTGATAGTTATTGCAGTTTAGCTGTGCTTCTCAAACTATTAGTCTCCCATTATAGTATACTAGTATATAGTGCACAATATAGAGGTTTGTCCTTTTAAAACTTGATTTTCATACAGATCAAGTACTTAACACGCAAAAAATTGATCGCTAAACTGTGATAGTTATTGCAGTTTAACTAGGCTTCTCATACTATTAGTGTCCCATTATAGTAGTTCTCCATTATAAAAAGTTCTCCTTTTAAAACTTGTTTTTCATACTGATCAAGTACTTAACACGCGAAAAAATTGATCGCTAAACTGTGATAGTTATTGCAGTTTAACTATGCTTCTCATGCTATTAGTGTCCCATTATAGTATACTAGTATATAGTGCACAATAAAGTTTTCTCCTTTTAAAACTTGTTTTTCATACAGATCAAGTACTTAACATGCAAAAAATTGATGGCTAAACTGTGATAGATATTGCAGTTTAACTATGCTTCTCATACTATTAGTGTCCCACTATAGTATACTAGTATATAGTGCACAATATAGAGTTTTGTCCTTTTAAAACTTGTTTTTCATACAGATCAAGAACTTAACACGCAAAAAATTGATCGCTAAACGGTGATAGTTATTGCAGTTTAACTATGCTTCTCAGACTATTAGTGTCCCATTATAGTAGTTCTCCATTATAAGAAGTTCTCCTTTTAAAACTTGTTTTTCGTACAGATCAAGTACTTAACACGCAAAAAATTGATGGCTAAACTGTGATAGTTATTGCAGTTTAACTATGCTTCTCATACTATTAGTTTCCCATTATAGTATACAAGTATATAGTGCACATTACAGAGTTTTCCCCTTGTATAACTTGTTTTTCATACAGATCAAGTACTTAACACGCAAATAATTGATGGCTAAACTGTGATAGTTATTGTAGTTTAGCTATGCTTCTCATACTATTAGTCTCCCATTATAGTATACTAGTATATAGTGCACAATATAGAGGTTTGTCCTTTTAAAACTTGTTTGTCATACAGATCAAGTACTTAACACGCAAAAAATTGATCGCTAAACTGTGATAGTTATTGCAGTTTAACTATGCTTCTTATACTATTAGTGTACCATTATAGTAGTTCTCCATTATAAAAAGTTCTCCTTTTAAAACTTGTTTTTCATACCGATCAAGTACTTAACACGCAAAAAATTGATCACTAAACTGTGATAGTTATTGCAGTTTAACTATGCTTCTCATACTATTAGTGTCCCATTATAGTATACTAGTATATAGTTCACAATATAGTTTTCTCCTTTTAAAATTTGTTTTTCATACAGATCAAGTACTTAACATGCAAAAAATTGATGGCTAAACTGTGATAGTTATTGCAGTTTAACTATGCTTCTCATACTATTAGTGTCCCATTATAGTATACTAGTATATAGTGCACAATATAGAGTTTTCTCCTTTTAAAACTTGTTTTTCATACAGATCAAGTACTTAACACGCAAAAAATTGATCGCTAAACTGTGATAGTTATTGCAGTTTAACTATGCTTCTCATACTATTAGTGTACCATTATAGTAGTTCTCCATTATAAAAAGTTCTCCTTTTAAAACTTGTTTTTCATACAGATCAAGTACTTAACACGCAAAAAATTGATCGCTAAACTGTGATAGTTATTGCAGTTTAACTATGCTTCTCATAGAATTAGTTTCCCATTATAGTATACTAGTATATAGTGCACATTATAGAGTTTTTCCTTTAAAAACTTGTTTTTCATACAGATCAAGTACTTAACACGCAAAAATTGATGGCTAAACTGTGATAGTTATTACAGTTTAACTATGCTTCTCATACTATTAGTGTCCCATTATAGTGTACTAGTATATAGTGCACAATATAGAGTTTTCTCATACAGATCAAGTACTTAACACGCAAAAAATTGATGGCTAAACTGTGATAGTTATTATAGTTTAACTATGCTTCTCATACTATTAGTGTCCCATTATAGTGTACTAGTATATAGTGCACATTACAGAGTTTCGTCCTTTTAAAACTTGTTTTCCATACAGATCAAGTACTTAAAACGCAAAAAATTGATCGCTAAACTGTGATAGTTATTGCAGTTTAACTATGCTTCTCATACTATTAGTTTCCCATCATAGTATACTAGTATATAGTGCACATTATAGAGTTTTCTCCTTTTAAAACTTGTTTTTCATACAGATCAAGTACTTAACACGCAAAAAATTGATAGCTAAACTGTGATAGTTATTACAGTTTAACTATGCTTCTCATACTATCAGTGTCCCATTATAGCATACTAGTATATAGTGCATATTATAGAGTTTTCTCCTTTTAAAACTTGTTTTTCATACAGATCAAGTACTTAACACGCAAAAAATTGGTGGTTAAACTGTTATAGTTATTACAGTTTAACTATGCTTCTCATACTATTAGTTTCCCATTATAGTATACTAGTATATAGTGCACATTACAGAGTTTCCCCCTTTTAGAACTTGTTTTTTATACAGATCACGTACTTAACACGCAAAAAATTGATGGCTAAACTGTGATAGTTATTGCAGTTTAACTATGCTTCTCATACTATTAGTGTCCCATTATAGTATACTAGTATATAGTGCACATTATAGAGTTTTCTCCTTTTAAAACTTGTTTTTCGTACAGATCAAGTACTTAACATGCAAAAAATTGATGGCTAAACTGTGATAGTTATTACGGTTTAACTGTGCTTCTCATACTATCAGTGTCCCATTATAGTATACTAGTATAAAGTGCACATTATAGAGTTTCCCCCTTTTAAAACTTATTTTTCATACAGATCAAGTACTTAACACGCAAAAAATTTATCGCTAAACTGTGATAGTTATTGCAGTTTAACTATGCTTCTCATACTATTAGTTTCCCATTATAGTATACTAGTATATAGTGCACATTACAGAGTTTTCCCCTTTTAAAACTTGTTTTTCATACAGATCAAGTACTTAACACGCAAATAATTGATGGCTAAACTGTGTTTAGCTATGCTTCTCATACTATTAGTGTCCCATTATAGTATACTAGTATATAGTGCACAATATAGAGTTTTGTCCCTTTAAAACTTGTTTTTCATACAGATCAAGTACTTAACACGCAAAAAATTGATCGCTAAACTGTGATAGTTATTGCAGTTTAACTATTCTTCTCATACTATTAGTGTCCCATTATAGTAGTTCTCCATTATAAAAAGTTCTCCTTTTAAAACTTGTTTTTCATACAGATCAAGTACTTAACACGCAAAAAATTGATCGCTAACCTGTGATAGTTATTGAAGTTTAACTATGCTTCTCATACTATTAGTGTCCCATTATAGTATACTAGTATATAGTGCACAATATAGAGTTTTCTCCTTTTAAAACTTGTTTTTCATACAAATCAAGCATTTAATATGCAAAAAATTGATGGCTAAACTGTGATAGTTATTACAGTTTAACTATGCTTCTCATACTATTAGTGTCCCATTATAGTATACTAGTATATAGTGCACATTATAGAGTTTTGTCCTTTTAAAACTTGTTTTTCATACAGATCAAGTACTTAACACGCAAAAAATTGATCGCTAAACTGTGATAGTTATTGCAGTTTAACTATGCTTCTCATACTACTAGTGTCCCATTATAGTAGTTCTCCATTATAAAAAGTTCTCCTTTTAAAACTTGTTTTTCATACAGATCAAGTACTTAACACGCAAAAATTGATGGCTAAACTGTGATAGTTATTACAGTTTAACTATGCTTCTCATACTATTAGTGTCCCATTATAGTATACTAGTATATAGTGCACAATATAGAGTTTTGTCCTTTTAAAACTTGTTTTTCATACAGATCAAGTACTTAACACGCAAAAAATTGATCGCTAAACTGTGATAGTTATTGCAGTTTAACTATGCTTCTCATACTATTAGTTTCCCATTATAGTATACTAGTAGATAGTGCACATTATAGAGTTTTCTCCTTTTAAAACTTGTTTTTAATACAGATCAAGTACTTAACACGCAACAAATTGATGGCTAAACTGTGATAGTTATTGCAGTTTAACTATGCTTCTCATACTATTAGTGTCCCATTATAATATACTAGTATATAGTGCACATTATAGAGTTTTCTCCTTTTAAAACTTGTTTTTTATACAGATCAAGTACTTAACACGCTAAAAATTGATGGCTAAACTGTGATAGTTATTACAGTTTAACTATGCTTCTCATACTATTAGTGTCTCATTATAATATACTAGTATATAGTGCACATTATAGATTTTTCTCCTTTTAAAACTTGTTTTTCATACAGATCAAGTACTTAACACGCAAAAAATTGATGGCTAAACTGTGATAGTTATTACAGTTTAACTATGCTTCTCATACTATTAGTGTCCCATTATAGTATACTAGTATTTAGTGCATATTATAGAGTTTTCCCCTTTTAAAACTTGTTTTTCATACAGATCAAGTACTTAACACGCAAAAAATTGATTGCTAAACTGTGATAGTTATTGTAGTTTAACTATGCTTCTCATACTATTAGTTTCCCATTATAGTATACTAGTATATAGTGCATATTACAGAGTTTTCCCCTTTTAGAACTTGTTTTTCATACAGATCAAGTACTTAACACGCAAAAAATTGATGGCTAAACTGTGATAGTTATTTAAGTTTAACTATGCTTCTCATACTATTAGTGTCCCATTATAGTATACTAGTATATAGTGCACAATATAGAGTTTTCTCCTTTTAAAACTTGTTTTTCATACAGATCAAGTACTTAACACGCAAAAATTGATGGCTAAACTGTGATAGTTATTACAGTTTAACTATGCTTCTCATACTATTAGTGTACCATTATAGTATACTAGTATATAGTGCACATTATAGAGTTTTCTCCTTTTAAAACTTGTTTTTCATACAGATCAAGTACTTAACACGCAAAAATTGATGGCTAAACTGTGATAGTTATTACAGTTTAACTATGCTTCTCATACTATTAGTATCCCATTATAATATACTAGTATATAGTGCACATTACAGAGTTTTCCCCTTTTGGAACTTGTTTTTCATACAGATCAAGTACTTAACACGCAAAAAATTGATGGCTAAACTGTGATAGTTATTGCAGTTTAACTATGCTTCTCATACTATTAGTGTCCCATTATAGTATACTAGTATATAATGCACAATATAGAGTTTTCTTCTTTTTAAACTTCTTTTTCATACAAATCAAGTACTTAACACGCAAAAAATTGATGGACAAACTGTGATAGTTATTACAGTTTAACTATGCTTCTCATACTATCAGTGTCCCATTATAGTATACTAGTATATAGTGCACATTACAGAGTTTTCCCCTTTTAAAACTTGTTTTTCATACAGATCAAGTACTTAACACGCAAAAAAATGATCGCTAAACTGTGATAGTTATTGCAGTTTAACTATGCTTCTCATACTATTAGTTTCCCATTATATTATACTAGTATATAGTGCACATTATAGAGTTTTCTCCTTTTAAAACTTTTTTTTCATACAGATCAAGTACTTAACACGCAAAAAATTGATGGCTAAACTGTGATAGTTATTACAGTTTAACTATGCTTCTCTTAATATTAGTGTCCCATTATAATATACTAGTATATAGTGCACATTATAGAGTTTTCTCCTTTTAAAACTTGTTTTTCATACAGATCAAGTACTTAACACGCAAAAAATTGATGGCTAAACTGTGATAGTTATGTCAGTTTAACTATGCTTCTCATACTATCAGTGTCCCATTGTATTATACTAGTATATAGTGCATATTATAGAGTTTTCTCCTTTTAAAACTTGTTTTTCATACAGATCAAGTACTTAACACGCAAAAAATTGATGGCTAAACTGTGATAGTTATTACAGTTTAACTATGCTTCTCATACTATTAGTGTACCATTATAGTATACTAGTATATAGTGCACATTAAAGAGTTTTCTCCTTTTAAAACATGTTTTTCATACAGATCAAGTACTTGACACGCAAAAAATTGATGGCTAAACTGTGATAGTTATTACAGTTTAACTATGCTTCTCATACTATTAGTATCCCATTATAATATACTAGTATATAGTGCACATTACAGAGTTTTCACCTTTTAGAACTTGTTTTTCATACAGATCAAGTACTTAACACGCAAAAAATTGATGGACAAACTGTGATAGTTATTACAGTTTGACTATGCTTCTCATACTATCAGTGTCACATTATAGTATACTAGTATATAGTGCACATTACAGAGTTTTCCCCTTTTAAAACTTGTTTTTCATACAGATCAAGTACTTAACACGCAAAAAATTGATCGCTAAACTGTGATAGTTATTGCAGTTTAACTATGCTTCTCATACTATTAGTTTCCCATTATAGTATACTAGTATATAGTGCACATTATAGAGTTTTCTCCTTTTAAAACTTGTTTTTCATACAGATCAAGTACTTAACACGCACAGTGCACATTATAGAGTTTTCTCCTTTTAAAACTTGTTTTTCATACAGATCAAGTACTTAACACGCAAAAAATTGATGGCTAAACTGTGATAGTTATTACAGTTTAACTATGCTTCTCATACTATTAGTATCCCATTATAATATACTAGTATATAGTGCACATTACAGAGTTTTCCCCTTTTAGAACTTGTTTTTCATACAGATCAAGTACTTAACATGCAAAAAATTGATGGACAAACTGTGATAGTTATTACAGTTTAACTATGCTTCTCATATTATTAGTATCCCATTATAGTATACTAGTATATAGTGCACATTACAGAGTTTTCCCCTTTTAAAACTTGTTTTTCATACAGATCAAGTTCTTAACACGCAAAAAAATGATCGCTAAACTGTGATAGTTATTGCAGTTTAACTATGCTTCTCATACTATTAGTTTCCCATTATAGTATACTAGTATATAGTGCACATTATAGAGTTTTCTCCTTTTAAAACTTGTTTTTCATACAGATCAAGTACTTAACACGCAAAAAATTGATGGCTAAACTGTGATAGTTATTACAGATTAACTATGCTTCTCATACTATTAGTGTCTCATTATAATATACTAGTATATAGTGCACATTATAGACTTTTCTCCTTTTAAAACTTGTTTTTCATGCAGATCAAGTACTTAACACGCAAACAATTGATGGCTAAACTGTGATAGTTATTGCAGTTTAACTATGCTTCTCATAATATTAGTGTCCCATTATAGTATACTAGTATATAGTGCAGATTAAAGAGTTTTCCCCTTTTAGAACTTGTTTGTCATACAGATCAAGTACTTAACACGCAAAAAATTGATGGCTAAACTGTGATAGTTATTGCAGTTTAACTATGCTTCTCATACTATTAGTGTCCCATTATAGTATACTAGTATATAGTGCATATTATAGAGTTTTCTCCTTTTAAAACTTGTTTTTCATATAGATCAAGTACTTAACATGCAAAAATTGATGGTTAAACTGTGATAGTTATTACAGATTAACTATGCTTCTCATACTATCAGTGTCCCATTATAGTATACTAGTATATAGTGCACATTATAGAGTTTTCCCCTTTTAAAACTTGTTTTTCATACAGATCAAGTACTTAAAACGCAAAAAATTGATCGCTAAACTGTGATAGTTATTGCAGTTTAACTATGCTTCTCATACTATTAGTTTCCCATTATAGTATACTAGTATATAGTGCACATTATAGAGTTTTCTCCTTTTAAAACTTGTTTTTCATACAGATCAAGTACTTAACACGCAAAAAATTGATACTTAAACTGTGATAGTTATTACATTTTAACTATGCTTCTCATACTATTAGTGTCCCATTATAGTATACTAGTATATAGTGCACAATATAGAGTTTTGTCCCTTTAAAACTTGTTTTTCATACAGATCAAGTACTTAACACGCAAAAAATTGATCGCTAAACTGTGATAGTTATTGCAGTTTAACTATTCTTCTCATACTATTAGTGTCCCATTATAGTAGTTCTCCATTATAAAAAGTTCTCCTTTTAAAACTTGTTTTTCATACAGATCAAGTACTTAACACGCAAAAAATTGATCGCTAACCTGTGATAGTTATTGCAGTTTAACTATGCTTCTCATACTATTAGTGTCCCATTATAGTATACTAGTATATAGTGCACAATATAGAGTTTTCTCCTTTTAAAACTTGTTTTTCATACAAATCAAGTATTTAACATGCAAAAAATTGATGGCTAAACTGTGATAGTTATTACAGTTCAACTATGCTTCTCATACTATTAGTGTCCCATTATAGTATACTAGTATTTAGTGCATATTATAGAGTTTTCCCCTTTTAAAACTTGTTTTTCATACAGATCAAGTACTTAACACGCAAAAAATTGATTGCTAAACTGTGATAGTTATTGTAGTTTAACAATGCTTCTCATACTATTAGTTTCCCATTATAGTATACTAGTATATAGTGCATATTAAAGAGTTTTCCCCTTTTAGAACTTGTTTTTCATACAGATCAAGTACTTAACACGCAAAAAATTGATGGCTAAACTGTGATAGTTATTGCAGTTTAACTATGCTTCTCATACTATTAGTGTCCCATTATAGTATACTAGTATATAGTGCACAATATAGAGTTTTCTCCTTTTAAAACTTGTTTTTCATACAGATCAAGTACTTAACACGCAAAAATTGATGGCTAAACTGTGATAGTTATTACAGTTTAACTATGCTTCTCATACTATTAGTGTACCATTATAGTATACTAGTATATAGTGCACATTATAGAGTTTTCTCCTTTTAAAACTTGTTTTTCATACAGATCAAGTACTTAACACGCAAAAAATTGATGGCTAAACTGTGATAGTTATTACAGTTTAACTATGCTTCTCATACTATTAGTATCCCATTATAATATACTAGTATATAGTGCACATTACAGAGTTTTCCCCTTTTAGAACTTGTTTTTCATACAGATCAAGTACTTAACACGCAAAAAATTGATGGCTAAACTGTGATAGTTATTGCAGTTTAACTATGCTTCTCATACTATTAGTGTCCCATTATAGTATACTAGTATATAATGCACAATATAGAGTTTTCTTCTTTTTAAACTTCTTTTTCATACAAATCAAGTACTTAACACGCAAAAAATTGATGGACAAACTGTGATAGTTATTACAGTTTAACTATGCTTCTCATACTATCAGTGTCCCATTATAGTATACTAGTATATAGTGCACATTACGGAGTTTTCCCCTTTTAAAACTTGTTTTTCATACAGATCAAGTACTTAACACGCAAAAAAATGATCGCTAAACTGTGATAGTTATTGTAGTTTAACTATGCTTCTCATACTATTAGTTTCCCATTATAGTATACTAGTATATAGTGCACATTATAGAGTTTTCTCCTTTTAAAACTTTTTTTTCATACAGATCAAGTACTTAAAACGCAAAAAATTGATGGCTAAACTGTGATAGTTATTACAGTTTAACTATGCTTCTCTTACTATTAGTGTCTCATTATAATATACTAGTATATAGTGCACATTATAGAGTTTTCTCCTTTTAAAACTTGTTTTTCATACAGATCAAGTACTTAACACGCAAAAAATTGATGGCTAAACTGTGATAGTTATGGCAGTTTAACTATGCTTCTCATACTATCAGTGTCCCATTGTAGTATACTAGTATATAGTGCATATTATAGAGTTTTCTCCTTTTAAAACTTGTTTTTCATACAGATCAAGTACTTAACACGCAAAAAATTGATGGCTAAACTGTGATAGTTATTACAGTTTAACTATGCTTCTCATACTATTAGTGTACCATTATAGTATACTAGTATATAGTGCACATTATAGAGTTTTCTCCTTTTAAAACTTGTTTTTCATACAGATCAAGTACTTAACACGCAAAAAATTGATGGCTAAACTGTGATAGTTATTACAGTTTAACTATGCTTCTCATACTATTAGTATCCCATTATAATATACTAGTATATAGTGCACATTACAGAGTTTTCACCTTTTAGAACTTGTTTTTCATACAGATCAAGTACTTAACACGCAAAAAATTGATGGACAAACTGTGATAGTTATTACAGTTTGACTATGCTTCTCATACTATCAGTGTCCCATTATAGTATACTAGTATATAGTGCACATTACAGAGTTTTCCCCTTTTAAAACTTATTTTTCATACAGATCAAGTACTTAACACGCAAAAAATTGATCGCTAAACTGTGATAGTTATTGCAGTTTAACTATGCTTCTCATACTATTAGTTTCCCATTATAGTATACTAGTATATAGTGCACATTATAGAGTTTTCTCCTTTTAAAACTTTTTTTTCATACAGATCAAGTACTTAACACGCAAAGTGCACATTATAGAGTTTTCTCCTTTTAAAACTTGTTTTTCATACAGATAAAGTACTTAACACGCAAAAAATTGATGGCTAAACTGTGATAGTTATTACAGTTTAACTATGCTTCTCATATTATTAGTATCCCATTATAATATACTAGTATATAGTGCACATTACAGAGTTTTCCCCTTTTAGAACTTGTTTTTTATACAGATCAAGTACTTAACACGCAAAAAATTGATGGACAAACTGTGATAGTTATTACAGTTTAACTATGCTTCTCATACTATCAGTGTCCCATTATAGTATACTAGTATATAGTGCACATTACAGAGTTTTCCCCTTTTAAAACTTGTTTTTCATACAGATCAAGTTCTTAACACGCAAAAAATTATCGCTAAACTGTGATAGTTATTGCAGTTTAACTATGCTTCTCATACTATTAGTTTCCCATTATAGTATACTAGTATATAGTGCACATTATAGAGTTTTCTCCTTTTAAAACTTGTTTTTCATACAGATCAAGTACTTAACACGCAAAAAATTGATGGCTAAACTGTGATAGTTATTACAGATTAACTATGCTTCTCATACTATTAGTGTCTCATTATAATATACTAGTATATAGTGCACATTATAGACTTTTCTCCTTTTAAAACTTGTTTTTCATGCAGATCAAGTACTTAACACGCAAACAATTGATGGATAAACTGTGATAGTTATTGCAGTTTAACTATGCTTCTCATAATATTAGTGTCCCATTATAGTATACTAGTATATAGTGCACATTGCAGAGTTTTCCCCTTTTATAACTTGTTTGTCATACAGATCAAGTACTTAACACGCAAAAAATTGATGGCTAAACTGTGATAGTTATTGCAGTTTAACTATGCTTCTCATACTATTAGTGTCCCATTATAGTATACTAGTATATAGTGCATATTATAGAGTTTTCTCCTTTTAAAACTTGTTTTTCATATAGATCAAGTACTTAACATGCAAAAAATTGATGGTTAAACTGTGATAGTTATTACAGATTAACTATGCTTCTCATACTATCAGTGTCCCATTATAGTATACTAGTATATAGTGCACATTATAGAGTTTTCCCCTTTTAAAACTTGTTTTTCATACAGATCAAGTACTTAACACGCAAAAAATTGATCGCTAAACTGTGATAGTTATTGCAGTTTAACTATGCTTCTCATACTATTAGTTTCCCATTATAGTATACTAGTATATAGTGCACATTATAGAGTTTTCTCCTTTTAAAACTTGTTTTTCATACAGATCAAGTACTTAACACGCAAAAAATTGATACTTAAACTGTGATAGTTATTCCAGTTTAACTATGCTTCTCATACTATTAGTGTCCCATTATAGTATACTAGTATATAGTGCACAATATAGAGTTTTGTCCATTTAAAACTTGTTTTTCATACAGATCAAGTACTTAACACGCAAAAAATTGATCGCTAAACTGTGATAGTTATTGCAGTTTAACTATTCTTCTCATACTATTAGTGTCCCATTATAGTAGTTCTCCATTATAAAAAGTTCTCCTTTTAAAACTTGTTTTTCATACAGATCAAGTACTTAACACGCAAAAAATTGATCGCTAACCTGTGATAGTTATTGCAGTTTAACTATGCTTCTCATACTATTAGTGTCCCATTAGAGTATACTAGTATATAGTGCACAATATAGAGTTTTCTCCTTTTAAAACTTGTTTTTCATACAAATCAAGTATTTAACATGCAAAAAATTGATGGCTAAACTGTGATAGTTATTACAGTTTAACTATGCTTCTCATACTATTAGTGTCCCATTATAGTATACTAGTATATAGTGCACATTATAGAGTTTTGTCCTTTTAAAACTTGTTTTTCATACAGATCAAGTACTTAACACGCAAAAAATTGATCGCTAAACTGTGATAGTTATTGTAGTTTAACTATGCTTCTCATACTACTAGTGTCCCATTATAGTAGTTCTCCATTATAAACAGTTCTCCTTTTAAAACTTGTTTTTCATACAGATCAAGTACTTATCACGCAAAAAATTGATGGCTAAACTGTGATAGTTATTACAGTTTAACTATGCTTCTCATACTATTAGTGTCCCATTATAGTATACTAGTATATAGTGCACATTATATAGTTTTGTCCTTTTAAAACTTGTTTTTCATACAGATCAAGTACTTAACACGCAAAATATTGATCGCTAAACTGTGATAGTTATTGCAGTTTAACTATGCTTCTCATACTATTAGTGTCCCATTATAGTATACTAGTATATAGTGCACATTATAGAGTTTTCTCCTTTTAAAACTTGTTTTTAATACAGATCAAGTACTTAACACGCAACAAATTGATGGCTAAACTGTGATAGTTATTGCAGTTTAACTATGCTTGTCATACTATTAGTGTCCCATTATAGTATACTAGTAGATAGTGCACATTATAGAGTTTTCTCCTTTTAAAACTTTTTTTTATACAGATCAAGTACTTAACACGCAAAAAATTGATGGCTAAACTGTGATAGTTATTACAGTTTAACAATGCTTCTCATACTATTAGTGTCCCATTATAATATACTAGTATTTAGTGCATATTATAGAGTTTTCCCCTTTTAAAACTTGTTTTTCATACAGATCAAGTACTTAACACGCAAAAAATTGATTGCTAAACTGTGATAGTTATTGTAGTTTAACAATGCTTCTCATACTATTAGTTTCCCATTATAGTATACTAGTATATAGTGCACATTACAGAGTTTTCCCCTTTTAGAACTTGTTTTTTATACAGATCAAGTACTTAACACGCAAAAAATTGATGGCTAAACTGTGATAGTTATTGCAGTTTAACTATGCTTCTCATACTATTAGTGTCCCATTATAGTATACTAGTATATAGTGCACAATATAGAGTTTTCTCCTTTTAAAACTTGTTTTTCATACAGATCAAGTACTTAACACGCAAAAATTGATGGCTAAACTGTGATAGTTATTACAGTTTAACTATGCTTCTCATACTATTAGTGTCCCATTATAGTATACTAGTATATAGTGCACATTATAGAGTTTTCTCCTTTTAAAACATGTTTTTCATACAGATCAAGTACTTAACACGCAAAAAATTGATGGCTAAACTGTGATAGTTATTACAGTTTAACTATGCTTCTCATACTATTAGTATCCCATTATAATATACTAGTATATAGTGCACATTACAGAGTTTTCCCCTTTTATAACTTGTTTTTCATACAGATCAAGTACTTAACACGCAAAAAATTGATGGCTAAACTGTGATAGTTATTGCAGTTTAACTATGCTTCTCATACTATTAGTGTCCCATTATAGTATACTAGTATATAGTGCACATTATAGAGTTTTCTCCTTTTAAAACTTGTTTTTCATATAGATCAAGTAATTAACATGCAAAAAATTGATGGTTAAACTGTGATAGTTATTACAGTTTAACTATGCTTCTCATACTATCAGTTTCCCATTATAGTATACTAGTATATAGTGCACATTAAAGAGTTTTCCCCTTTTAAAACTTGTTTTTCATACAGATCAAGTACTTAAAACGCAAAAAATTGATCGATAAACTGTGATAGTTATTGCAGTTTAACTATGCTTCTCATACTATTAGTTTCCCATCATAGTATACTAGTATATAGTGCACATTATAGAGTTTTCTCCTTTTAAAACTTGTTTTTCATACAGATCAAGTACTTAACACGCAAAAAATTGATGACTTAAACTGTGATAGTTATTACAGTTTAACTATGCTTCTCATACTATTAGTGTCCCATTATAGTATACTAGTATATAGTGCACAATATAGAGTTTTGTCCCTTTAAAACTTGTTTTTCATACAGATCAAGTACTTAACACGCAAAAAATTGATCGCTAAACTGTGATAGTTATTGCAGTTTAACTATTCTTCTCATACTATTAGTGTCCCATTATAGTAGTTCTCCATTATAAAAAGTTCTCCTTTTAAAACTTGTTTTTCATACAGATCAAGTACTTAACACGCAAAAAATTGATCGCTAACCTGTGATAGTTATTGCAGTTTAACTATGCTTCTCATACTATTAGTGTCCCATTATAGTATACTAGTATATAGTGCACAATATAGAGTTTTCTCCTTTTAAAACTTGTTTTTCATACAAATCAAGTATTTAACATGCAAAAAATTGATGGCTAAACTGTGATAGTTATTACAGTTTAACTATGCTTCTCATACTATTAGTGTCCCATTATAGTATACTAGTATATAGTGCACATTATAGAGTTTTGTCCTTTTAAAACTTGTTTTTCATACAGATCAAGTACTTAACACGCAAAAAATTGATCGCTAAACTGTGATAGTTATTGCAGTTTAACTATGCTTCTCATACTATTAGTGTCCCATTATAGTAGTTCTACATTATAAAAAGTTCTCCTTTTAAAACTTGTTTTTCATACAGATCACGTACTTATCACGCAAAAAATTGATGGCTAAACTGTGATAGTTATTGCAGTTTAACTATGCTTCTCATACTATTAGTGTCCCATTATAGTGTACTAGTATATAGTGCACATTATAGAGTTTTGTCCTTTTAAAACTTGTTTTTCATACAGATCAAGTACTTAACACGCAAAAAATTGATCGCTAAACTGTGATAGTTATTGCAGTTTAACTATGCTTCTCATACTATTAGTTTCCCATTATAGTATACTAGTATATAGTGCACATTATAGAGTTTTCTCCTTTTAAAACTTGTTTTTAATACAGATCAAGTACTTAACACGCAACAAATTGATGGCTAAACTGTGATAGTTATTGCAGTTTAACTATGCTTCTCATACTATTAGTGTCCCATTATAATATACTAGTATATAGTGCACATTATAGAGTTTTCTCCTTTTAAAACTTGTTTTTTATACAGATCAAGTACTTAACACGCTAAAAATTGATGGCTAAACTGTGATAGTTATTACAGTTTAACTATGCTTCTCATACTATTAGTGTCTCATTATAGTGTACTAGTATATAGTGCACATTATAGAGTTTTCTCATACAGATCAAGTACTTAACACGCAAAAAATTGATGGCTAAACTGTGATAGTTATTACAGTTTAACTATGCTTCTCATACTATTAGTGTCCCATTATAGTGTACTAGTATTTAGTGCATATTATAGAGTTTTCCCCTTTTAAAACTTGTTTTTCATACAGATCAAGTACTTAACACGCAAAAAATTGATTGCTAAACTGTGATAGTTATTGTAGTTTAACAATGCTTCTCATACTAATAGTTTCCCATTATAGTATACTAGTATATAGTGCACATTACAGAGTTTTCACCTTTTATAACTTGTTTTTCATACAGATCAAGTACTTAACACGCAAAAAATTGATGGCTAAACTGTGATAGTTATTGCAGTTTAACTATGCTGCTCATACTATTAGTGTCCCATTATAGTATACTAGTATATAGTGCACAATATAGAGTTTTCTCCTTTTAAAACTTGTTTTTCATACAGATCAAGTACTTAACACGCAAAAATTGATGGCTAAACTGTGATAGTTATTACAGTTTAATTATGCTTCTCATACTATTAGTGTTCCATTATAGTATACTAGTATATAGTGCACATTATAGAGTTTTCTCCTTTTAAAACATGTTTTTCATACAGATCAAGTACTTGACACGCAAAAAATTGATGGCTAAACTGTGATAGTTATTACAGTTTAACTATGCTTCTCATACTATTAGTTTCCCATTATAATATACTAGTATATAGTGCACATTACAGAGTTTTACCCTTTTGGAACTTGTTTTTCATACAGATCAAGTACTTAACACGCAAAAAATTGATGGCTAAACTGTGATAGTTATTGCAGTTTAACTATGCTTCTCATACTATTAGTGTCCCATTATAGTATACTAGTATATAATGCACAATATAGAGTTTTCTTCTTTTAAACTTCTTTTTCATACAGATCAAGTACTTAACACGCAAAAAATTGATGGACAAACTGTGATAGTTATTACAGTTTAACTATGCTTCTCATACTATCAGTGTCCCATTATAGTATACTAGTATATAGTGCACATTACGGAGTTTCCCCTTTTAAAACTTGTTTTTCATACAGATCAAGTACTTAACACGCAAAAAAATGATCGCTAAACTGTGATAGTTATTGCAGTTTAACTATGATTCTCATACTATTAGTTTCCCATTATATTATACTAGTATATAGTGCACATTATAGAGTTTTCTCCTTTTAAAACTTTTTTTTCATACAGATCAAGTACTTAACACGCAAAAAATTGATGGCTAAACTGTGATAGTTATTACAGTTTAACTATACTTCTCTTACTATTAGTGTCTCATTATAATATACTAGTATATAGTGCACATTATAGAGTTTTCTCCTTTTAAAACTTGTTTTTCATACAGATCAAGTACTTAACACGCAAAAAATTGATGGCTAAACTGTGATAGTTATTGCAGTTTAACTATGCTTCTCATACTATCAGTGTCCCATTGTAGTATACTAGTATATAGTGCATATTATAGAGTTTTCTCCTTTTAAAACTTGTTTTTCATACAGATCAAGTACTTAACACGCAAAAATTGATAGCTAAACTGTGTTAGTTATTGCAGTTTAACTCTGCTTCTCATACTATTAGTGTTCCATTATAGTATACTAGTATATAGTGCACATTATAGAGTTTTCTCCTTTTAAAACTTGTTTTTCATACAGATCAAGTACTTAACACGCAAAAAATTGATGGCTAAACTGTGATAGTTATTAAAGTTTAACTATGCTTCTCATACTATTAGTATCCCATTATAATATACTAGTATATAGTGCACATTACAGAGTTTTCACCTTTTAGAACTTGTTTTTCATACAGATCAAGTACTTAACACGCAAAAATTGATGGACAAACTGTGATAGTTATTACAGTTTAACTATGCTTCTCATACTATCAGTGTCCCATTATAGTATACTAGTATATAGTGCACATTACAGAGTTTTCCCCTTTTAAAACTTATTTTTCATACAGATCAAGTACTTAACACGCAAAAAAATGATCGCTAAACTGTGATAGTTATTGCAGTTTAACTATGCTTCTCATACTATTAGTTTCCCATTATAGTATACTAGTATATAGTGCACATTATAGAGTTTTCTCCTTTTAAAACTTGTTTTTCATACAGATCAAGTACTTAACACGCAAAGTGCACATTATAGAGTTTTCTCCTTTTAAAACTTGTTTTTCATAAAGATCAAGTACTTAACACGCAAAAAATTGATGGCTAAACTGTGATAGTTATTACAGTTTAACTATGCTTCTCATATTATTAGTATCCCATTATAATATACTAGTATATAGTGCACATTACAGAGTTTTCCCCTTTTAGAACTTGTTTTTTATACAGATCAAGTACTTAACATGCAAAAAATTGATGGACAAACTGTGATAGTTATTACAGTTTAACTATGCTTCTCATACTATCAGTGTCCCATTATAGTATACTAGTATATAGTGCACATTACAGAGTTTTCCCCTTTTAAAACTTGTTTTTCATACAGATCAAGTTCTTAACACGCAAAAAAATGATCGCTAAACTGTGATAGTTATTGCAGTTTAACTATGCTTCTCATACTATTAGTTTCCCATTATAGTATACTAGTATATAGTGCACATTATAGAGTTTTCTCCTTTTAAAACTTGTTTTTCATACAGATCAAGTACTCAACACGCAAAAGATTGATGGCTAAACTGTGATAGTTATTACAGATTAACTATGCTTCTCATACTATTAGTGTCTCATTATAATATACTAGTATATAGTGCACATTATAGACTTTTCTCCTTTTAAAACTTGTTTTTCATACAGATCAAGTACTTAACACGCAAACAATTGATGGCTAAACTGTGATAGTTATTGCAGTTTAACTATGCTTCTCATAATATTAGTGTCCCATTATAGTATACTAGTATATAGTGCAGATTACAGAGTTTTCCCTTTTAGAACTTGTTTGTCATACAGATCAAGTACTTAACACGCAAAAAATTGATGGCTAAACTGTGATAGTTATTGCAGTTTAACTATGCTTCTCATACTATTAGTGTCCCATTATAGTATACTAGTATATAGTGCATATTATAGAGTTTTCTCCTTTTAAAACTTGTTTTTCATATAGATCAAGTACTTAACAAGCAAAAAATTGATGGTTAAACTGTGATAGTTATTTCAGTTTAACTATGCTTCTCATACTATCATTGTCCCATTATAGTATACTAGTATATAGTGCACATTATAGAGTTTTCCACTTTTAAAACTTGTTTTTCATACAGATCAAGTACTTAACACGCAAAAAATTGATCGCTAAACTGTGATAGTTATTGCAGTTTAACTATTATTCTCATACTATTAGTTTCCCATTATAGTATACTAGTATATAGTGCAAATTACAGAGTTTTCTCCTTTTAAAACTTGTTTTTCATACAGATCAAGTACTTAACACGCAAAAAATTGATACTTAAACTGTGATAGTTATTACAGTTTAACTATGCTTCTCATACTATTAGTGTCCCATTATAGTATACTAGTATATAGTGCACATTACAGAGTTTTCCCCTTTTAGAACTTGTTTTTCATACAGATCAGGTACTTAACACGCAAAAAATTGATGGCTAAACTGTGATAGTTATTGCAGTTTAACTATGCTGCTCATACTATTAGTGTCCCATTATAGTATACTAGTATATAGTGCACATTACAGAGTTTTCCCCTTTTAGAACTTGTTTTTCATACAGATCAGGTACTTAACACGCAAAAAATTGATGGCTAAACTGTGATAGTTATTGCAGTTTAACTATGCTTCTCATACTATTAGTTTCCCATTATAGTATACTAGTATATAGTGCAAATTATAGAGTTTTCTCCTTTTAAAACTTGTTTTTCATACAGATCAAGTACTTAACACGCAAAAAATTGATACTTAAACTGTGATAGTTATTACAGTTTAACTATGCTTCTCCTACTATTAGTGTCCCATTATAGTATACTAGTATATAGTGCACATTACAGAGTTTTTCCCTTTTAGAACTTGTTTTTCATACAGATCAGGTACTTAACACGCAAAAAATTGATGGCTAAACTGTGATAGTTATTGCAGTTTAACTATGCTGCTCATACTATTAGTGTCCCATTATAGTATACTAGTATATAGTGCACAATATAGAGTTTTCTCCTTTTAAAACTTGTTTTTCATACAGATCAAGTACTTAACACGCAAAAATTGATGGCTAAACTGTGATAGTTATTACAGTTTAATTATGCTTCTCATACTATTAGTGTTCCATTATAGTATACTAGTATATAGTGCACATTATAGAGTTTTCTCCTTTTAAAACTTGTTTTTCATACAGATCAAGTACTTAACACGCAAAAAATTGATGGCTAAACTGTGATAGTTATTACAGTTTAACTATGCTTCTCATACTATTAGTATCCCATTATAATATACTAGTATATAGTGCACATTACAGAGTTTTCCCCTTTTTCAACTTGTTTTTTATACAGATCAAGTACTTAACACGCAAAAAATTGATGGCTAAACTGTGATAGTTATTGCAGTTTAACTATGCTTCTCATACTATTAGTGTCCCATTATAGTATACTAGTATATAATGCACAATATAGAGTTTTCTTCTTTTTAAACTTCTTTTTCATACAGATCAAGTACTTAACACGCAAAAAATTGATGGACAAACTGTGATAGTTATTACAGTTTAACTATGCTTCTCATACTGTCAGTGTCCCAATATAGTATACTAGTATATAGTGCACATTATAGAGTTTTCCCCTTTTAAAACTTGTTTTTCATACAGATCAAGTACTTAACACGCAAAACATTGATCGATAAACTTTGATAGTTATTGCAGTTTAACTATGCTTCTCATACTATTAGTTTCCCATTATAGTATACTAGTATATAGTGCACATTATAGAGTTTTCTCCTTTTAAAACTTGTTTATCATACAGATCAAGTACTTAACACGCAAAAAATTGATGGCTAAACTGTGATAGTTATTACAGTTTAACTATGCTTCTCATACTATTAGTGTCTCATTATAATATACTAGTATATAGTGCACATTATAGAGTTTTCTCCTTTTAAAACTGGTTTTTCATACAGATCAAGTACTTAACACGCAAAAAATTGATGGAAAAACTGTGATAGTTATTGCAGTTTAACTATGCTTCTCATACTATCAGTGTCCCATTGTAGTATACTAGTATATAGTGCATATTATAGAGTTTTCTCCTTTTAAAACTTGTTTTTCATACAGATCAAGTACTTAACACGTAAAAAATTGATGGTTAAACTGTGATAGTTATTACAGTTTAACTATGTTTCTCATACTATTAGTGTCCCATTATAGTATACTAGTATATAGTGCACATTATAGAGTTTTCCCCTTTTAAAACTTGTTTTTCATACAGATCAAGTACTTAACACGCAAAAAATTGATGGCTAAACTGTGATAGTTATTGCAGTTTAACTATGCTTCTCATACTATCAGTGTCCCATTATAGTATACTAGTATATAGTGCATATTATAGAGTTTTCTCCTTTTAAAACTTGTTTTTCATACAGATAAAGTACTTAACACGCAAAAAATTGATGGCTAAACTGTGATAGTTATTACAGTTTAACTATGCTTCTCATACTATTATTGTACCATTATAGTATACTAGTATATAGTGCACATTACAGAGTTGTCCCCTTTTAAAACTTGTTTTTCATACAGATCAAGTACTTAACACGCAAAAAATTGATGGCTAAACTGTGATAGTTATTGCAGTTTAACTATGCTTCTCATACTATTAGTGTCCCATTAAAGTATACTAGTATATAGTGCCAAACAAACACAACTTAAAAACAATAGGGACATTTTTTCCAAGACAGTGCAATTTAAATCGGTGAATATTTCGGCCCTATGTCCAAGGGCCGTCTTCAGCACAACATTAAAGAAAAATATATATATAAAAACGAACTTACATTAAAATACGAAGTTTAAAACTAAAAATGCTTTTAAAAAACGCCTTTAAAAAAACCTTTAAAACAGCCCCAGTATCCTTACTTCAACGAAGTTCAACCAGGACTGATAAATAAAATGATGAGAGAGGATGAATTCATTCAAACGAAATAAAATGAAATTATTAACTGCAAGTTTTCAAAGCTAATCTTGCTTTTTTAGCAGCTACTCTTAAAGGCCTTTTTGTAACGGGTTCAATACTATTGTCAATTGGTGTAATAAAATATTTTGTTAGATCATTTTTAATTAAATTTGACCATAAAGAATTCAGTAAATATTCTCCTAAGTCCCTATTTAAGGAAATATTTTTATTTATTTTGAGCCTAATTTCGATTGATTCCCGGACTACCTGTTTTATCCCCAAATCACTACTAATGAGAGAAGATTTTCAAAAAGTATTGTGTGGCTGGGATTATCAAATATATGGCTAGCTAAAGCAGAATCAAAGGAGTTATTAGAACTATTTGCAATTAACGCTTAGTCTATGTCTATGTCTTATGCTGGTGTATCCGTTTTTTCTAAATTCTGATGAGTTCTGCCAACGTAGTAATTGCCACAATCGCATGGTATTTGATAAACCCCTTTTTGGCGAGTAACTGGGGTTTTATCTTTACCGGAGTTTAAGAAATTTGTGATTTTAAAATTATTGGTGAAAACTAAATACAGATTGTTTTTTGTGCAAATATTTTTTATTTTTGTGGTGATTCTTGGTGTTTAAGGAAGATAGATTTATATTAGAGGGTTTTTCCGGAGCCTAACATTGTCAAATATCGTTGATTTTACGAAAAGGTCTTTTTAGTTTACGGTTAATAGTATTATTGACAAAATGAATGGGGTATCCGTTGCCAAAAAGAATATCTCTGATAAAATTTATTTCTACTTTTATGTATGAATCGGAGCAAATGTTCAGGGCACGGTCAATGAGAGAAGTTACAACTGCTCTTTTAGCTTGTGGGGGTGATTTTGAATTAAAATGAAGATATATATTGTTTTGTGTTCGTTTTCTATAGATAGTGAAGTCAAAATTATCAGCATTACGGATAATTAGCACATCTAAAAATGGTAGTTTATTTTAAAATTCAATTTCTAGGGTAAACTGCAAATTTCTATCATAAGTATTAAGATGATCTAGGAAACCCTGAAGTTCAATATCCCAATAATTCCAAAGTGAAATAACGTCATCCATGTAACAGTCCCACCAAACATATTTTAAAAAATAAGAATTTGCGGCCCAATTTTCAAAGTTATTGACATAAATATTTACCAGTAGGCCTGATAAAGCAGCATTCATTAGTAGCCCATTTCTTTGTTGATAGAAGGTATCACGAAACGGAAAATACATTGAAAACTTATTACAGATTTTAACAAGATTAAATAAAACTTCACCATCAGTCCCTGTCGCTGAGTCTTCGATTAAGTGATAATTTTCTTCTATTTTGGTTTTTAATAATTGCTCTTCTACTTCGGTTTTTAATAAGTAGCCACATCTGATGTGGCTACTTCTGAGCAATTATTAAAAACCAAAATAGAAGAAAATTATCATCTGATGTGGCTACTTCTGAGCAATTATTAAAAACCAAAATAGAAGAAAATTATCACTTAATCGAAGACTAAGCGACAGGGATTGATGGTGAAGTTTTATTTAATCTTGTTAAAATCTGTAATAAGTTTTCAATGTATTTTCAGTTTCGTGATTCTTTTTATCAACAAATAAATGGGTTACCAATGGGAGCCCCCCACAAGTTAAAAGAGCAGTTGCATCTTCTCTCATTGACCGTGCCCTGAACACTTGCTCCGATTCACACATAAAAGCAGAAATAAATTTTATCAGAGATATTCTTTTTGGCAACGGATACCCCATTCCTTTTGTCAATAATACGATTAACCATAGACTAAAAAGACATTTTCGTAAAATCAACGATATTCACAATGTGAGGATCCGGAAAAACCCTCTAATATAATCTATCTTCCGTACATCCCAAGAATAACCACAAAAATAAAAAATATTTGCAAAAAAAACAATCTGTATTTAGTATTCACCAATAATTTTAAAATCACAAATTTCTTAAACCCCGGTAAAGATAAAACCCCAGTTACTCGCCAAAGAGGGGTTTATCAAATACCATGCGATTGTGGCAATTACTACGTTGGCAGAACTCATCAGAATCTAGAAAAACGGATACACCAGCATAAAGAAAATATAGACAAAGTGGTAATTGCTAATAATTCTAATAACTCCTTTGATTCTCCTTTAGCTAGTCATATTTTTGATAATCCCCGCCACACAATACTTTTTGAAAAATCTTTTCTCATTAGTAGTGATTTGGGGATATAACAGGTAGTCCAGGAATCAATCGAAATTAGGCTCAAAATAAATAAAAATATATCCTTAAATAGGGACTTGGGAGAATATTCACTGAATTTTTTATACTCAAATTTAATTAAAAATGATCTAACAAAACATTTTATTAAACCAATTGACAATAGTATTGAACCCGTTACAAAAAGGCCTTTAAGACTAGCTGCTAAAAAAGCAAGATTGGCTTTGAAAACTTGTAGTTAATAATTTCATTTTATTTCGTTTGAATGAATTCATCGTCTATCATCATTTTATTTATCAGTCCTGGTTGAACTTCGTTGAAGTAAGGATACTGGGGCTGTTTTAAAGGTTTTTTAAAAGCATTTTTAGTTTTAAACTTCGTATTTTAATGTAAGTTGGTTTTTATACATATTTTTTCTTTTTATACATATCTTCCGTACATCCCAAGAATCACCACAAAAATAAAAAATATTTGCAAAAAAAACACTCTGTATTTAGTATTCACCAATAATTTTAAAATCACAAATTTCTTAAACCCCGGTAAAGATAAAACCCCAGTTACTCACCAAAGAGGGGTTTATCAAATACCATGCGATTGTGGCAATTACTACGTTGGCAAAACTCATCAGAATCTAGAGAAACGGAAACAC
Organism: Artemia sp. Qi Xiang Cuo; assembly: GCF_049724085.1. Classification (NCBI taxonomy): domain Eukaryota; kingdom Metazoa; phylum Arthropoda; class Branchiopoda; order Anostraca; family Artemiidae; genus Artemia; species Artemia sp. Qi Xiang Cuo. Next base: position 14,417,389 of record NC_142798.1, on the reverse strand, counting down.
CAGCATAAAGAAGACATAGACAAAGCGTTAATTGCTAATAATTCTAATAACTCCTTTGATTCTGCTTTAGCTAGCCATATATTTGATAATCCCAGCCAGACAATACTTTTTGAAAAATCTTCTCTCATTAGTAGTGATTTGGGGATAAAACAGGGGGTCCGGGAATCAATCAAAATTAAGCTCAAAATAAATAAAAATATTTCCTTAAATAGGGACTTAGGAGAATATTCACTGAATTCTTTATACTCAAATTTAATTAAAAATTATCTAACAAAATATTTTATTAAACCAATTGACGATAGTATTGAACCCGTTACAAAAAGGCCTTTAAGACTAGCTGTTAAAAAAGCAAGATTAGCTTTGAAAACTTGCAGTTAATAATTTCATTTTATTTCGTTTGAATGTATTCATCCTCTCTCATCATTTTATTTATCAGTCCTGGTTGAACTTCGTTGAAGTAAGGATACTGGGGCTGTTTTAAAGGTTTTTTTAAAAGCGTTTTTTAAAAGCATTTTTAGTTTTAAACTTCGTATTTTAATGTAGGTTTGTTTTTATACATATTTTTTTCCTTTAATGTTGTGCTGAAGACGGCCCTTGGATATAGGGCCGAAATATTCACCGATTTAAATTGCTCTGTCTTGGAAAAAATGTCTCTATTGTTTTTAAGTTGTGTTTGTTTGGCACTATATACTAGTATACTTTAATGGGACACTAATAGTATGAGAAGCATAGTTAAACTGCAATAACTATCACAGTTTAGCCATCAATTTTTTGCGTGTTAAGTACTTGATCTGTATGAAAAACAAGTTTTAAAAGGGGACAACTCTGTAATGTGCACTATATACTAGTATACTATAATGGGACACTAATAGTCTGAGAAGCATAGTTAAACTTTAATAACTATCACAGTTTAACCATCAATTTTTTGCGTGTTAAGTACTTGATCTGTATGAAAAACAAGTTTTAAAAGGAAAAAACTCTATAATATTCACTATATACTAGTATACTACAATGGGACACTGATAGTATGAGAAGCATAGTTAAACTGCAATAACTATCACAGTTTAGCCATCAATTTTTTGCGTGTTAAGTACTTGATCTGTATGAAAAACAAGTTTTGAAAGGGGACAACTCTGTAATGTGCACTATATACTAGTATACTATAATGGGACACTAATAGTATGAGAAACATAGTTAAACTGTAATAACTATCACAGTTTAACCATCAATTTTTTGCGTGTTAAGTACTTGATCTGTATGAAAAACAAGTTTTAAAAGGAGAAAACTCTATAATATGCACTATATACTAGTATACTATAATGGGACACTGATAGTATGAGAAGCATAGTTAAACTGCAATAACTATCACAGTTTAGCCATCAATTTTTTGCGTGTTAAGTACTTGATCTGTATGAAAAACAAGTTTTAAAAGGAGAAAACTCTATAATGTGCACTATATACTAGTATATTATAATGAGACACTAATAGTATGAGAAGCATAGTTAAACTGTAATAACTATCACAGTTTAGCCATCAATTCTTTGCGTGTTAAGTACTTGATCTGTATGAAAAACAAGTTTTAAAAGGAGAAAACTCTATAATGTGCACTATATACTAGTATACTATAATGGGAAACTAATAGTATGAGAAGCATAGTTAAACTGCAATAACTATCACAGTTTAGCGATCATTTTTTTGCGTGTTAAGTACTTGATCTGTATGAAAAACAAGTTTTAAAAGGGGAAAACTCTGTAATGTGCACTATATACTAGTATACTATAATGGGACACTGACAGTATGAGAAGCATAGTTAAACTGTAATAACTATCACAGTTTGTCCATCAATTTTTTGCGTGTTAAGTACTTGATCTGTATGAAAAAGAAGTTTAAAAAGAAGAAAACTCTATATTGTGCATTATATACTAGTATACTATAATGGGACACTAATAGTATGAGAAGCATAGTTAAACTGCAATAACTATCACAGTTTAGCCATCAATTTTTTGCGTGTTAAGTACTTGATCTGTATGAAAAACAAGTTCCAAAAGGGAAAAACTCTGTAATGTGCACTATATACTAGTATATTATAATGGGATACTAATAGTATGAGAAGCATAGTTAAACTGTAATAACTATCACAGTTTAGCCATCAATTTTTTGCGTGTTAAGTACTTGATCTGTATGAAAAACATGTTTTAAAAGGAGAAAACTCTATAATGTGCACTATATACTAGTATACTATAATGGAACACTAATAGTATGAGAAGCATAATTAAACTGTAATAACTATCACAGTTTAGCCATCAATTTTTGCGTGTTAAGTACTTGATCTGTATGAAAAACAAGTTTTAAAAGGAGAAAACTCTATATTGTGCACTATATACTAGTATACTATAATGGGACACTAATAGTATGAGCAGCATAGTTAAAATGCAATAACTATCACAGTTTAGCCATAAATTTTTTGCGTGTTAAGTACCTGATCTGTATGAAAAACAAGTTCTAAAAGGGGAAAACTCTGTAATGTGCACTATATACTAGTATACTATAATGGGACACTAATAGTATGAGAAGCATAGTTAAACTGTAATAACTATCACAGTTTAAGTATCAATTTTTTGCGTGTTAAGTACTTGATCTGTATGAAAAACAAGTTCTAAAAGGAGAAAACTCTATAATATGTACTATATACTAGTATACTATAATGGGAAACTAATAGTATGAGAAGCATAGTTAAACTGCAATAACTATCACAGTTTAGCCATCAATTTTTTGCGTGTTAAGTACCTGATCTGTATGAAAAACAAGTTCTAAAAGGGGAAAACTCTGTAATGTGCACTATATACTAGTATACTATAATGGGACACTGATAGTATGAGAAGCATAGTTAAACTGCAATAACTATCACAGTTTAGCCATCAATTTTTTGCGTGTTAAGTACATGATCTGTATGAAAAACAAGTTCTAAAAGGGAAAAACTCTGTAATGTGCACTATATACTAGTATACTATAATGGGACACTAATAGTAGGAGAAGCATAGTTAAACTGTAATAACTATCACAGTTTAAGTATCAATTTTTTGCGTGTTAAGTACTTGATCTGTATGGAAAACAAGTTTTAAAAGGAGAAAACTCTATAATATGCACTATATACTAGTATACTATAATGGGACACTAATAGTATGAGAAGCATAGTTAAACTGCAATAACTATCACAGTTTAGCCATCAATTTTTTGCGTGTTAAGTACTTGATCTGTATGACAAACAAGTTCTAAAAGGGGAAAACTCTGCAATGTGCACTATATACTAGTATACTATAATGGGACACAAATAGTATGAGAAGCATAGTTAAACTGCAATAACTATCACAGTTTAGCCATCAATTTTTTGCGTGTTAAGTACTTGATCTGTATGAAAAACAAGTTTTAAAAGGAGAAAAGTCTTTAATGTGCACTATATACTAGTATATTATAATGAGACACTAATAGTATGAGAAGCATAGTTAAACTGTAATAACTATCACAGTTTAACCATAAATTTTTTGCATGTTAAGTACTTGATCTATATGAAAAACAAGTTTTAAAAGAAGAAAACTCTATAATATGCACTATATACTAGTATACTATAATGGGACACTAATAGTATGAGAAGCATAGTTAAACTGCAATAACTATCACAGTTTAGCCATCAATTTTTTGCGTGTTAAGTACTTGATCTGTATGACAAACAAGTTCTAAAAGGGGAAAACTCTGCAATGTGCACTATATACTAGTATACTATAATGGGACACAAATAGTATGAGAAGCATAGTTAAACTGAAATAACTATCACAGTTTAGCCATCAATTTTTTGCGTGTTAAGTACTTGATCTGTATGAAAAACAAGTTTTAAAAGGAGAAAACTCTATAATGTGCACTATATACTAGTATATTATAATGAGACACTAATAGTATGAGAAGCATAGTTAAACTGTAATAACTATCACAGTTTAGCCATCAATTCTTTGCGTGTTAAGTACTTGATCTGTATGAAAAACAAGTTTTAAAAGGAAAAAACTCTATAATATGCACTATATACTAGTATACTATAATGGGAAACTAATAGTATGAGAAGCATAGTTAAACTGCAATAACTATCACAGTTTAGCGATCATTTTTTTGCGTGTTAAGTACTTGATCTGTATGAAAAATAAGTTTTAAAAGGGGAAAACTCTGTAATGTGCACTATATACTAGTATACTATAATGGGACACTGATAGTATGAGAAGCATAGTTAAACTGTAATAACTATCACAGTTTGTCCATCAATTTTTTGCGTGTTAAGTACTTTATCTGTATGAAAAACAAGTTCTAAAAGGGGAAAACTCTGTAATGTGCACTATATACTAGTATATTATAATGGGATACTAATAGTATGAGAAGCATAGTTAAACTGTAATAACTATCACAGTTTAGCCATCAATTTTTTGCGTGTTAAGTACTTGATCTGTATGAAAAACAAGTTTTAAAAGGAGAAAACTCTATAATGTGCACTTTGCGTGTTAAGTACTTGATCTGTATGAAAAACAAGTTTTAAAAGGAGAAAACTCTATAATGTGCACTATATACTAGTATAATATAATGGGAAACTAATAGTATGAGAAGCATAGTTAAACTGCAATAACTATCACAGTTTAGCGATCATTTTTTTGCGTGTTAAGTACTTGATCTGTATGAAAAACAAGTTTTAAAAGGGGAAAACTCTGTAATGTGCACTATATACTAGTATACTATAATGGGACACTGATAGTATGAGAAGCATAGTTAAACTGTAATAACTATCACAGTTTGTCCATCAATTTTTTGCGTGTTAAGTACCTGATCTGTATGAAAAACAAGTTCTAAAAGGGGAAAACTCTGTAATGTGCACTATATACTAGTATACTATAATGGGACACTGATAGTATGAGCAGCATAGTTAAACTGCAATAACTATCACAGTTTAGCCATCAATTTTTTGCGTGTTAAGTACGTGATCTGTATGAAAAACAAGTTCTAAAAGGGGAAAACTCTGTAATGTGCACTATATACTAGTATACTATAATGGGACACTAATAGTATGAGAAGCATAGTTAAACTGTAATAACTATCACAGTTTAAGTATCAATTTTTTGCGTGTTAAGTACTTGATCTGTATGAAAAACAAGTTTTAAAAGGGGAAAACTCTATAATTTGCACTATATACTAGTATACTATAATGGGACACTAATAGTATGAGAAGCATAGTTAAACTGCAATAACTATCACAGTTTAGCCATCAATTTTTTGCGTGTTAAGTACTTGATCTGTATGACAAACAAGTTCTAAAAGGGGAAAACTCTACAATGTGCACTATATACTAGTATACTATAATGGGACACAAATAGTATGAGAAGCATAGTTAAACTGCAATAACTATCACAGTTTAGCCATCAATTTTTTGCGTGTTAAGTACTTGATCTGTATGAAAATCAAGTTTTAAAGGGAGAAAACTCTATAATGTGCACTATATACTAGTATATTATAATGAGACACTAATAGTATGAGAAGCATAGTTAAACTGTAATAACTATCACAGTTTAACCATCAATTTTTTGCATGTTAAGTACTTGATCTATATGAAAAACAAGTTTTAAAAGGAGAAAACTCTATAATATGCACTATATACTAGTATACTATAATGGGACACTAATAGTATGAGAAGCATAGTTAAACTGCAATAACTATCACAGTTTAGCCATCAATTTTTTGCGTGTTAAGTACTTGATCTGTATGACAAACAAGTTCTAAAAGGGGAAAACTCTGTAATGTGCACTATATACTAGTATACTATAATGGGACACTAATAGTATGAGAAGCATAGTTAAACTGCAATAACTATCACAGTTTAGCCATCAATTTTTTGCGTGTTAAGTACTTGATCTGTATGAAAAACAAGTTTTAAAGGGAGAAAACTCTATAATGTGCACTATATACTAGTATATTATAATGGGATACTAATATTATGAGAATAACTGTTATACTATAATAAATATCAAAGTTTAGCTATCAATTCTGTGCATGTTAAGTACTTGATCTGTATGATAAAAAAGTTTTAAATGTAGAAAAATCTATAATCTGCACTATCTAATAGTACACTATGATGGGACACTAATAGTATGAGAAGCATAGTTAAACTACAATAACTATCACAGTTTAGCGATAATTTTTTTGCGTGTTAAGAACTTGATCTGTATGAAAAACAAGTTTTAAAAGGGGAAAACTCTGTAATGTGCACTATATACTAGTATACTATAATGGGACACTGATAGTATGAGAAGCATAGTTAAACTGTAATAACTATCACAGTTTGTCCATCAATTTTTTGCATGTTAAGTACTTGATCTGTATGAAAAACAAGTTCCAAAAGGTAAAAACTCTGTAATGTGCACTATATACTAGTATATTATAATGGGACACTAATAGTATGAGAAGCATTGTTAAACTGTAATAACTATCACAGTTTAGCCATCAATTTTTTGCGTGTTAAGTACTTGATCTGTATGAAAAACAAGTTTTAAAAGGAGAAAAATCTATAATGTGCACTTTGCGTGTTAAGTACTTGATCTGTATGAAAAACAAGTTTTAAAAGGAGAAAACTCTAAAATGTGCACTATATACTAGTATACTATAATGGGAAACTAATAGTATGAGAAGCATAGTTAAACTGCAATAACTATCACAGTTTAGCGATCAATGTTTTGCGTGTTAAGTACTTGATCTGTATGAAAAACAAGTTTTAAAAGTGGAAAACTCAGTAATGTGCACTATATACTAGTATACTATAATGGGACACTGATAGTATGAGAAGCATAGTTAAACTGTAATAACTATCACAGTTTGTCCATCAATTTTTTGCGTGTTAAGTACTTGATCTGTATGAAAAACAAGTTCTAAAAGGTGAAAACTCTGTAATGTGCACTATATACTAGTATATTATAATGGGATACTAATAGTATGAGAAGCATAGTTAAACTGTAATAACTATCACAGTTTAGCCATCAATTTTTTGCGTGTTAAGTACTTGATCTGTATGAAAAACAAGTTATAAAAGTAGAAAACTCTATAATGTTCACTATATACTAGTACACTATAATGGGACACTAATAGTATGAGAAGAAGAGTTAAAATGTAATAACTATCACAGTTTAGCCATCAATTTTTTGCGTGTCAAGTACTTGATCTGTATGAACAAGTTTTAAAAGGGGAAAACTCTGTAATGTGCACTATATACTAGTATACTATAATGGGACACTAATAGTATGAGATTAATAGTTAAACTGCAATAACTATCACAGTTTAGCCATCAATTTTTTGCGTGTTAAGTACTTGATCTGTGTGAAAAACAAGTTTTAAAAGGGGAAAACTCTGTAATGAGCACTATATACTAGTGTACTATAATGGGACACTAATAGTATGAGAAGTATAGTTAAACTGCAATAACTATCACAGTTTAGCCATCAATTTTTTGCGTGTTAAGTACTTGATCTGCGTGAAAAACAAGTTTTAAAAGGGGAAAACTCTGTAATGTGCGCTATATACTAGTGTACTATAATGGGACACTAATAGTATGAGAAGCATAGTTAAACTGCAATAACTAACACAGTTTAGCCATCAATTTTTTGCGTGTTAAGTACTTGATCTGTATGAAAAACAAGTTTTAAAAGGGGAAAACTCTGTAATGAGCACTATATACTAGTATACTATAATGGGACACTAATAGTATGAGAAGCATAGTTAAACAGCAATAACTATCACAGTTTAGCCATCAATTTTTTGCGTGTTAAGTACTTGATCTGTATGAAAAACAAGTTTTAAAAGGGGAAAACTCTGTAATGTGCGCTATATACTAGTATACTATAATGGAACACTAATAGTATGAGAAGCATAGTTAAACTGCAATAACTATCACAGTTTAGCCATCAATTTTTTGCGTGTTAAGTACTTGATCTGTATGAAAAACAAGTTTTAAAAGAGGAAAACTCTGTAATGTGCACTATATACTAGTATATTATAATGGGACACTAATAGTATGAGAAGCATAGTTAAACTGAAATAACTATCACAGTTTAGCCATCAATTTTTTGCGTGTTAAGTACTTGATCTGTGTGAAAAACAAGTTCTAAAAGGGGAAAACTCTGTAATGTGCACTATATACTAGTATACTATAATGGGACACTAATAGTATGAGAAGCATAGTTAAACTGCAATAGCTATGACAGTTTAGCCATCAATTTTTTGCATGTTAAGTACTTGATCTGTATGAAAAACAAATTCTAAAAGGGGAAAACTCTATAATGTGCACTATATACTAGTACACTATAATGGGACACTAATAGTAGGAGAAGATTAGTTAAACTACAATAACTATCACAGTTTATTGATCAGTTTTTTGCTTGTTAAGTACTTGATCTGTATGAAAAACAAGTTCTAAAAGGGGAAAACTCTATAATGTGCACTATATACTAGTATACTATAATGGGACACTAATAGTATGAGAAGCATAGTTAAACTGTAATAACTATCACAGTTTAGCCATCAATTTTTTGCGTTTCAAGGACTTGATCAGTATGAAAAACAAGTTTTAAAAGGGGAAAACTCTGTAATGTGCACTATATACTAGTATACTATAATGGGACACTAATAGTATGAGAAGCAAAGTTAAACTGCAATAGCTATGACAGTTTAGCCATCAATTTTTTGCGTGTTAAGTACTTGATCTGTATGAAAAACAAGTTTTAAAAGGGGAAAACTCTGTAATGTGCACTATATACTAGTATACTATAATGGGACACTAATAGTATGAGAAGCTTAGTTAAACTGTAATAACTATCACAGTTTAGTCATCAATTTTTTGCGTGTTAAGTACTTGATCTGTATGAAAAACAAGTTTTAAAAGGGGAAAACTCTGTAATGTGCACTATATACTAGTATACTATAATGGGACACTAATAGTATGAGAAGCATAGTTAAACTGTAATAACTATCACAGTTTAGCGATCAATTTTTTGCGTGTTAAGTAATTGATCTGTATGAAAAACAAGTTTTAAAAGGGGAAAACTCTATAATGTGCACTATATACTAGTATACTATAATGGGACACTGATAGTATGAGAAGCATGCACGCAAAAGTAACACGCAAAAAATTGATGGCTAAACTGTCATAGCTATTGCAGTTTAACTTTGCTTCTCATACTATTAGTGTCCCATTATAGTATACTAGTATATAGTGCACATTACAGAGTTTTCCCCTTTTAAAACTTGTTTTTCATACTGATCAAGTCCTTGAAACGCAAAAAATTGATGGCTAAACTGTGATAGTTATTACAGTTTAACTATACTTCTCATACTATTAGTGTCCCATTATAGTATACTAGTATATAGTGCACATTACAGAGTTTTCCCCTTTTAAAACTTGTTTTTCATACAGATCAAGTACTTAACACGCAAAAATTGATGGCTAAACTGTGATAGTTATTACAGTTTAACTATGCTTCTCATACTATTAGTGTCCCATTATAGTATACTAGTATATAGTGCACATTACAGAGTTTTCCCCTTTTAAAACTTGTTTTTCATACAGATCAAGTACTTAACAGGCAAAAAATTGATGGCTAAACTGTCATAGCTATTTCAGTTTAACTATGCTTCTCATACTATTAGTGCCCCATTATAGTATACTAGTATATAGTGCACATTACAGAGTTTTCCCCTTTTAAAACTTGTTTTTCATACAGATCAAGTACTTAACACGCAAAAAATTGATGGCTAAACTGTGATAGTTATTCCAGTTTAACTATGCTTCTCATACTATTAGTGTCCCATTATAATATACTAGTATGAAGTGCACATTACAGAGTTTTTCTCTTTTAAAACTTGTTTTTCCTACAGATCAAGTACTTAACACGCAAAAAATTGATGGCTAAACTGTGATAGTTATTGCAGTTTAACTATGCTTCTCATACTATTAGTGTTCCATTATAGTATACTAGTATATAGCGCACATTACAGAGTTTTCCCCTTTTAAAACTTGTTTTTCATACAGATCAAGTACTTAAGACGCAAAAAATTGATGGCTAAACTGTGATAGTTATTGCAGTTTAACTATGCTTCTCATACTATTAGTGTCCCATTATAGTATACTAGTATATAGTGCTATTTACAGAGTTTTCCCCTTTTAAAATTTGTTTTTCATACAGATCAAGTACTTAACACGCAAAAAATTGATGGCTAAACTGTGTTAGTTATTGCAGTTTAACTATGCTTCTCATACTATTAGTGTCCCATTATAGTACACTAGTATATAGCGCACATTACAGAGTTTTCCCCTTTTAAAACTTGTTTTTCACACAGATCAAGTACTTAACACGCAAAAAATTGATGGCTAAACTGTGATAGTTATTGCAGTTTAACTATACTTCTCATACTATTAGTGTCCCATTATAGTATACTAGTATATAGTGCTCATTACAGAGTTTTCCCCTTTTAAAACTTGTTTTTCATACAGATCAAGTACTTAACACGCAAAAAATTGATGGCAAAACTGTGATAGTTATTGCAGTTTAACTATTACTCTCATACTATTAGTGTCCCATTATAGTATACTAGTATATAGTGCACATTACAGAGTTTTCCCCTTTTAAAACTTGTTTTTCATACAGATCAAGTACTTAACACGCAAAAAATTGATGGCTAAACTGTGATAGTTATTACAGTTTAACTATGCTTCTCATACTATTAGTGTCCCATTATAGTATACTAGTATATAGTGCTCATTACAGAGTTTTCCCCTTTTAAAACTTGTTTTTCATACAGATCAAGTACTTAACACGCCAAAAATTGATGGCTAAACTGTGATAGTTATTGCAGTTTAACTATGCTTCTCCTACTATTAGTGTCCCATTATAGTATACTAGTATATAGCGCACATTACAGAGTTTTCCCCTTTTAAAACTTGTTTTTCATACAGATCAAGTACTTAAACACGCAAAAAATTGATGGCTAAACTGTGATAGTTATTGCAGTTAAACTATGCTTCTCATACTATTAGTGTCCCATTACAGTGTGCTAGTGTACGTTAGAGTGTACTTTAGAGTGTTCCAAATAGTGTACTATTTGTGTTTTTAAGTAAGTAACAGTGGGTTTATTTAAAAATAAAGTATAAGTCATCGATTCCCTGAAGCAAGCTTGTACGGGAGAATGCCCTCCTAATAAATCAATAAACCAAAAAACAAGATAAAAGATAAAAAAAAAAAACATAATTAGAGCTCAACTTACCGGACCCGAAAACCACCGAACCTCCAAACAGCACCCAGCAAAATTACAATACTTATAATCATATTCAGCTACAACTAAAACAGTAGACACAGCAACTAACAGTAGAGTGTTCCACTCTACTTACCACGGGTAACTCAAATTTACCATAGTAGGTGCACTGAAGAGTACGGAGTAATAGGTGCACAAAAGTTACACTTAAAAAGTAGAAGAAGCTGATGAGAGAGGAAACAAGTTTATTTAAACAAAATTAAATAAAAAAAGGAAGCACGACGCCGCTTAAAATCCTATAGCGAACCATAAAAATCCAAAAAAGATCTAATTTATATTTATTTTAGTCATAGGTTTTATCTTTTGTTTACTTTTACGTTCTATTTTTGTGCTTTTATCTTTGGATTTCAATTATCATTCTAATTTTGATAAATGAAATTGAAAATTAATTGAAAGGCCTATTATGGCAATGTTAAAGCACTATAAACTCCCTCCTACTCAATGTCCTATTTTTTTCTGGACTCGACTCAACAGGAGAGTGAATCCTCCTCATAGTGGGCTGGGGCGTCACTTACCAAGCTATCTAAATTAGCGTCGTGAGAGGGTGGAACATATTTTCGTTTTTTTATGCAAAGCCCTCTGCTACAAACTCCCATAATCTATATAGCCCAAATAAAAAATTTTGAAGAAAAACGACAAAAAACAATGTATATAACGCACTTATTTCGATGTTGGGTTAGGCGTGTATCATGTTGATAATCAGAGGCAAACGAGAAACAAATTAAATGTGGGAATATACGAGAATCCAGTAAGCATAGAAAATACTACTACTAATAACAACTCACTGTAGTACCAAGCTGTCTATGGCCAACACAGCTACACACACTCCTCCTCCATCTCAATCTACTCAAGGCTTCATTTTTACACCCTCTCAAGAAGTTCCCATTTAACTTTAATCTTTCCTTATGAAATCCTCCTATCCCATTCGGGGACGACCCGATTTTGGTTTAGCCCTTTTCGGTTGACAAACAAGGACAATCTGTCGGCCTTCATCTGCAGAACGTGTATCATGTTGATAATTTGGAACTATGCAATTACTGTCATCCTTCATCTGCATCTGCAAATCATAGAAGATTAAAAAGAAAATTACTACCGCCTTCTTAAGTTTGGCGTTTTTAAGAGCTTTGTAGGTAGTTATTTTGAGCTTCAAAATACTGCCCCAGGACATAATTTTGGCTCAAAATCAAATTTTGCAAAATTCTTTGCCTAACTTAACTAGTTTTCAAGAACATGCAAAGCTTTTAATCTACAATTTTGCCTTAAAATACTTTGAAACACGCTCCAAATTCAAATTTTTCTTTTCAGGCACTTTAAATATAGGAGGGGATAATCAATCCCTAACTCTGTCATCAAACCTCTACAAGACTTAGATTATGCTGATGATTCGAACATCCTAGATGAAAATGTCAGCAAAAAAAAAAAATCTGATATTTTGAGTGCTCAAGGCACAAAAATTGGCTTAAAAATTGATGTTAAGACAACTAAGTCGCTTGGACTGGGAATAAGTGAAGGCGATGTTGGGTAACGAAAAGATCGATCAAGTTGATAACTTTATTGACCGAGTGTTGCATAGATACAGGTGGGATGCATAGATACAAAGGTAAGATATTCCGAAGCAGTGTTACCAAACGTCTGGTTTAAATACTTGACGTAAATACTTTCTAAGACCACACTTCTTGTTTTTTTTTTTTTTTTTTTTTTCTGATCACCGAGGACGACTTGGCGAAGGTCCTTGTCGAAATATTTGCTGGTTTTTCGTCTTCATATTTTACCACTGGCTGACCAAATCCTCGTTTTCTCACCCGTTTTTGGTTATTATTTTCACCCGTTTTTGGTAGTATTATTAATAAAGATGTCGGATGCAGTGAAGATGTTAAACGTAGAATCTTGAAGATCCAGGGTGCTTTTTCATAATTAAAAAAGTTATATAGGAAGAAAAGGCGGCAAACCAAGATTAGAATACTAGAAGCTAGAGTGATGACAATGGTTAACTATGGTTCTGAAACGTGGCCATTTCAAAAGAAGGAGGAAGATTTATTAGACGTTTTCCTAATAAATCGTCTTGACGAGTTGTTTTGGGTACCGGTCTGACTGACCATAATTTAAAACAGTAAGTTGTACGAAAATGTGGTTCTATTCCGCTTTCTAGGGCTGTTATAAGAGAAAGCAGGGCCGAATTTAAAGCTTTGACGCTTCTCGACCCAAGCATTTTTGCCGCTCCTTCCAGGGAGACAGAGAGATTTTTGGAAAAATCCCCATAAATTCGGGGATAGTAGAAGCACTGTGAAAGAGAAGTGATGCCAAACTCTCAGCTGCCATTCTTGGGAGACATCTGCAAGTTTATAAGTGGCCATAGAGTTCCTGTGATGTTTTAAAATCACTTTTCTATGAATAGGTAGCACGGCAGCGGGGTGCACCGGACCTGAGAGAAAGGTTGATATGGCTAGGACACGTTCTGCAAAAGCAGGATAACAGGTTGCCACAGATCGTCCTTTTCAGCCAAACATCTGGGACAAAACGAAAACCAGGTCGTCCCGGAACTGGGTGAGAGGAGGTCATAAGGAAGGATTTAGGGAGAATTGGAACTTCTTGGGAGAGTGTAAAGAGAAAGGCTTTAACTAGATTAGGATGAAGGAGGAGCATGCGTAGCTGTGTTCACCTCAGGCGGCTTGGTGCTACAGATAGTTGTTAGTAGTAGTAGGAGGACCAGCTCTATTCAGTTAAATCCGCTTAACCTGCCAAGATTTTTCCAAAATAGGTTTTTTATCTGCTCATCTGCTGGTGTTTATCTGCTAATGACGGTCGCTGTGTATGTCACCGAGATATCCAGAATTTTCCTCATTATTTTTCAGTGTCTAATAAAAGGAATTATCCCTGTTAGAACTGTTATTTGTTTTCCAAAATAATCTAGGCCTAATTTGGAGACTCGATTGTTATAAAACATAGTTCTAAATAATTAAAGAATTTTGAATAACTATTACTTACAGAGAAATTTCGCAACAGGTTAATAATCTCACTGAACTAATTTACTTTGAAATTGTCTGCTTGCTTAATAAAGTCTTAAATAGTGCTGCATTAAAATTAAAACTGCTGCTGCTTTTTTACCTCAGCACCCCTCCTTCTTCCTCTTCTGAAACACTGAAAAACCTATTTTTACCAGTTCTTCATGCTTTTGGGATATCTTTATTTATTTTTCCCCGCGGGAGGATACACAAAAGTACCAACACTTCAAGCCGAAATGAATTTTTAGCTGAATCAACATTGGCACTTAGCTAAATTTTAGCTGAATCAACAAATGGCAATTGACTACCACCAGCGTATCTTAATTAGCTCATGCCGATTCTTATGCGATTAACGTTTATAATTAAACAATAGAACCAAAACGAAAATAATATCCATGCAAATCTTAGTAACTGATAACTCGTAGACTAAAACTGAAATTTATTTTCCCTGCTTATCTAAACTACAAACTTAGCAGGTAATGTGAAGAAATAGCGCAGGGAGCTAGTGGCACTAATAGCATCTCAGATTAAGAGACTAAGGGAAAACAGTGACAGCAATGTAAAAACATAAACGATAGATAACTATAGTTACATAGCATCAATTATATCACACATAAGTTTATCTTTAATACTACAACCACTGACATCAGTATCCTTGGGAATCTCCTCACCGCGAAGAATATCTTGTTGGGGAATCAAGAGCTTGTTCATTAATTCTAACTGAGATTCATCTGGCAGCGTTTGAGCTGCTTGTTGGAGTACATCTATGGCTTGATCTAGATGGCGTTGAAATCGCTCTGCTGTTTCAATTCGCTGTCTTTTTTGCATCTCTAGCATAACTCGAAGCGTTTCACGGGCCTACAGGATAAAAATACATTGAAATAGTAATCAAGAAGTTTAAAAAATGTTAAAGAAATAACTCACTTTTCCAAAAACGTAACTCTTTTCATAAATGTAACAGCAAGATTTGATTATATTAGACTTGTTGAAGCAATTACAATTTTTGTCAGAAAAAATTAGTATATTTGAATGAATTCAAAATTTCACTTTATCTGTTTAACTTCCAATCGAACGTATTAAAAACTTCTTTCTTTTGGAGGCATAGGGGTTTCAAAGATCAAAGCAAAAAGGCGTAGAATTTACTGAGTCTATCATTTCAACTCAGTCTTTCACAGAGACTAATTAGCCATTACTCTCAACCCTTAAGGGGAGGGGAAGGGTGAGCAGTTTGTTTTTTTTTTTTTGGGGGGGGGGGGAAGGGGTTGGAAACACAAAACAATATATTTCATTTTTTTAATTTTCCAAAGGAGGGCCAGCAGACAAATGTCAGTGGAGGAGGGGGCCATCAACTTCCATATTTTTGTCATAATTTTCGTTGGTATTAAAAAGTAGTTTTACCAACTTTTTTTTTCAAAACACTTTTCACATTCAGTCCTATAAATCAAAGTAAAAAATTGAAAGAAACCATGAATACACACCAGCCTTGATACTGCTGGAAATAGCAAAGATTACACCATATGACACGTGACCTGTGCTGGAAATAGCAAAGATTACACCATATGACACGTGACCTGTGCTAGAAATAGCAAAGATTACACCATATGACACGTGACATGTGCAGGAAATAGCAAAGATTACACCATATGACACGTGACCTGTGTTGTGCATTATTTTTAACCAAAATAGCATAATTTAAAGTCATATCCTTATTTTAGCATCCAATACATTTTGTAATGATGTTTGAATCAGGGTTGCAATTCATTTCTCCCAACTGTAATTTACTTTTTTTTTAATTTGCAAAATGTTTGGCACAGTTCATCGAAAAATCATAGCAAAGTAAAAAAATTGCAAGTTTAAGTTCCGTTAATATCGTATATAGACTAACAAAGACAATTATTATTTTTTTTATTTTCAAGGGGCCAATATACAAATTAAGGTTGGCAATTTTTATGTCAAAAGCAAAAAATAGTTCAGGAGTAAAAGGCAAGTAAATTTTCTCATCAGTCGCAAGATCCGAAACTCCTTGACTGACCATCATAGATTTCTTTCTCGTTAGTTATTAACAATTTCATACTGTGAATTGCTGAAATGACCAATTATATCAAAAATGGAATAAAAGAACAAAACAAAATGTATTAATAAATCGCTTACATATTTAACATATTAAAATCAAATACTTTTTCGGGTGATATTAAAAAGAGGGGTTTAAAACCCAAGGACAAATAAAAATGACCCTCCATACGAGGGGGATGCCACCCTTTAATTCCCTGATCCTTCAGACAAACAATAAATCTATGAATGACTCAAGAAGAAGCTGAAACGACCAGTCATGGTAACCACAGAATAAGAAAAACAATAAAAAAAAAGACTTTCCAGGCCAACGACATTAAGAGAAAAAAAACAAGATGATGTACCCAAAACCAGCAACTAAAAAAACGTCTTTATCTTATAAATAAAAATACCAGGTATATAAATACCAGTACTACATATAACAAACTTTATAGTATTGAATATATTCTTTATGGTAGTTTACCAGTCCCTGGCACTTAAAACATGATTTCAACTTTAGATAAAGAAAGTTTGACTTATGATGTACTAACAATTTAAGAGTGTATATCAATTTAAGATGGATAGAACTTGAGGTTTCAAAAATTTCATTTCTATGTAAACAATATTACTACTTAATTTTAATTGCCCCAAAGAAAATACTGTTGGTTAATCAACTATCAAGAATCTAAAAAGTAAAAACGACGGCTAATAACTGATGAAAAAAAAAAAAGACTGGTGAGATGGTGTTGGTGGAATAGTAGCCCATCAGTATCAGGTACATTACCCGTTATCTATATTTTTGCATCGATCAACAACTAAAAAAAGAAAAAAAGAAAAAAAGATAAGAAAGAAAAGAAAGAAAAAATAAGAAAAAAAGAGAAGTAAATCGCAATTGTATACCTTGACAGTTTCAATATCATTATTGCTCCATGCCGATTAGTTCTTTATTATTTTGATAATTTTTCTTTTGAAAGTTTGCATTTTTGTAGTTGACAAACGATTTTTTCTATTAATTTCGTAGGGCTGACGTTCCTTTTTTGAACCATTACTATTCCAAGCGTTTCCTTTTTTCCCTTTGACTTGGATCAAGGTTCGACTGACAGAACTACTGGTATTTCCCAAGGATCTGAAATGTCACACAAACCCTAATCGTAAACATAATTGGTACAATTTTGGGATTTGAACATGTTTGTTCCAAACATACGGGGGCGGGGTAAATTTAGGGCTTCATGACTTTGGGCCATTGACTATTAAGTACCAATCTTAAGAGAAGCTTTCCCTTTTAGTTACGCCACTAACAAACCGCGTGCCAGTTTCGGCTCTAGCAATTCACCAAATCAATTGATCAAATTTTCTATCCAAAAGCAAGTTTGAATCCAGAGAAAATACTTATTTTTGGAAAACATTAGTCGCCTTTGTCAAATTTAGGACTGCTTGCCAAACTAGTTTCAAATACCATAATTGTCTTGGGCATTTAGCAAAGGCCCTAAACATTTATATCAACAGTAAAAAAAAATAAGCAAAAAGCAATATTAAGGAAACATGAAATTTTTTTTTAGTTTTCTTTCCTTTCGAACAATGACATTATCTCTTGAATTAACCAGGTAAAAAACTCGAATATTTACATTGATTATTTTCTCTTTTTAGGTCAAATTACACATATAAGTTCTATAATTTTAAACCAGCCTGTTATGTCATACAGAGTTAATTCTTTCCACTCTGTTTTTTATTGATTATTTTCTTCCTTTTTGAGGTCAAATTTAGCCCCAAGCTACAATTTTTACCCAACCTGGTACATTATAGAGTTAATTCTTTCCTTTTTTTTGAAATGTTGAACAATCTTTTCCATGTTGTTGTTGTCCCATGTTTTTCTTAACGTTGTTGTGTTCTTCTTCTTCTGCTCAGGATGATGAGCCTTCCAATATAAACTATTTAGCCCTCGTGGGGTAAAGTAGTAGAGCTATGTAGCTACCACTATACAGATACTGAGAGAGCCCCTTTACCCCCTAAACATGCAAATATCAGACAGTAAATTCCTCATTCCATATTTGTAGAAAGGATCTGAACCATCAGGCTCTCAATGGTACGTGTGGTACGTCTAAGATTGTGAGACTTGAGGAAGTATGGGGCAATAGTAATGCATCACTTCTACTTTTTAAAACTGCTCAACCTCATGCAAATAAAAGCAACTTTTCTTTTCCATGTTTTTACCTAACAGTTGGTCTTTAGAATAGATTGGCAATGAATCATTAAAAAGAACTTTTAAAAACGAGATTTAAAACTGACGTACTCAGTCTTCGAAGATACTCTACCTCCAGTAGTTCAACTGTGCTTAATTATTTCTTCTTCTAATGATAATCATCCATTGATTTCTAAATTAAAATCAAATTGCTGAAAGTAATGACAAACTTGAGAGCAAAGATTAATTGGAGTAAAGCCAAGACAGATAGTTTCAGTGAGAGGCAAAGCTAGCATAACCCTTTTTCAGAATTGCATAAAAATGATGTCATTGCACTTGTTGATGGGTCCATCCTAAGGCTGAATCGAGGAGGATATGCATGGAGTAAGGGTAAATCAAATAAACTTTGTTTACTGGAAAATCCTACTAGAATTGCAATGGAGGTGACCAAGATTTTTGAGTTGACTCCATTGATTTTTGAATTAAAATCAACTGGGTGAGAGTGATGAAAAACTTGAGAGACATGACAGCATTTTTGTCCCTTTGGTTTAGGGTCCCTTGCAGATCAAAGGCTTGGGTTTTTAATTTGGCTATTATGCATGCCATTTCTCTATGAAATTTAACTCTGCCATAATTTTTTGCATTACTTTCAATTGTTATGCTTAGAGATTTGCCAGTGAGCTGAGGCGTCTTTTTAATTTCCCCCCTTGTTGCATTTCATTTAGATTTTGTCATTTGGTCTGTCTTTCTATTGGTTTTATTCTCCTTTCTTGTTTCCTTTATTTTTCCATATGCAATGCTTCTGTTCTCTCTGCTTCTTTAACCTGTCCTTCTTTTCATTATCTGTTCTATTTCTGTCTCCTAGAAGATTTTAATCTTATTTTGCTTGAACATTTACCAGCTCGCCTTTTGGATTGTTAAAATTTGTATGTACGATTTATTTTTTAAATTGGACCTATAACTTGAACCGGAAAATATTTTTTCTCTTAATTTCAAGGGCTGACATTCCTTTCTTGAAACATTACTATTCCCAGCGTATACCTTTTTTCCCTTTGACTTGGACCAAGGTCAACTGACAGAACTATTGATATTTCCCTAGGGCCTTAAAAAAAATGTTTCTTCCAAAAACGTGAATAGCAACCTTTAGAATTTAAAATTTGGCTCACTGAACCATGTAATTTGTTTTGTCGGCGAACAATCAACACAGACTAAATTCAAGTGCCCTAGAAAGTACAAACCCAGCAAAAAAGGTAGCAATACTTGCTCATAAGAGCTTTTGGCGAAATTCAGGGATATACAAAAACCTTTAATAGCTTATAGAAAATTTCTATTTGATTTTAATTTATTCGAAAACCCATCTGCAAAAACATAAAAGAAGACAGATAACGAGTGAAGAAAAAAACAAACAAAAAACCTTAACACGAACAAAACAACAGCATGGAAGTGTAGCCTAATACATGGCGAAATAAATAAATTGAAAATTCAGCAATAGATCAAATCGGAACACTAGAACACAGGCAACCTGCTATTTCCTTTTTAAGGTTTTACAAAGTTTTAAAACTGTGATTTCTACGTCTACTCGGCTGTATTTATTTTAAGTCATTTATTAATACTTTTTATAATTTACTTCTATTTATTAATTCTTATATTATATTTTTTCATGAATTTTTTATGTTATATTTTTATTAATTTTATTGAATAAATTATTATTTATTATTAGAATATCATAAAATTAATAATATACTTGGTAATGTACTTATATTTTATTATTTAATCAATGACTATTTATTAATCAATCTCCAGCTGCGCATCCAATATTTCAAAAGTGTTTTGTAAAATGGATTTTCTATTTATCAGGTATTCCTCCAGAAAGGCATTATACATGCTATGAGGCAGCAGAACAGCATTGTAAAGACCGCCAAGCTGAAACGAAGTTCCTTGGAAAAAAAAAACTGAAGCATGGGAGGTAAATATTTGGTGAGACATGTGAACAACTGAAATATGGCAAATAAAGGTGCTGATAAGAACCCTAGGTGTAACATGCAGTCAACTATCTTAATAGCCGTAGATGCAGTCAGTCTGAGATGAATAACTGCTATGGTGATTAAAAAGAATTACTTTTGAGTTGAATGGTTGGCTGAGATTATACTATTCATCAGATTAGATGGGACAAGTTTCTGAAATATAATCAGCAGGCTGCAGGATATTAACTTAAACTGAGGATATCATCAGTACCATGAGACAAAAGATATGCTGATGACATTAGGAATTCAAGATCTAGGGCATTTTCCCTGTGCATTCAAAAAGTAATTGTGAAAACAGGAAGTGACAGTTTCAGCCTGGCTTCTTTACAAAAAGGAACTTGTCTTTTGTGGGTAACAGGAAGACTATTTCTGGATTTTGAGATCTTGATCTGGATATTAATACTCAAGTATATATTACTTAGTTGTCTACTGATTGTAGAGCTGGCATCCATTTTTGCAGTTTGGAGCACCATAGTGGTGTGGGCAATGACATCAAAAGTATGCTGATGAACAGTGCTCCCAGGACAAGTTGATAACCAGAAGCATTGGGATCGATAAACGCAATTGCAACTTCTGGGCCCAAATTGCCGAGGATGAGTTTTCCCTCTAGTTCATCATTCAATACTAGTTCAAAAAGCTTGTAGAGCATTGTGGGAACACTAATAAGATATAAGGTAATAGGTTACACTAAAGGTCTACCTTTCTTTGGATGGGATTAAGATCTCCAGCATAAAATATTGATTGCACAACTCCCTGAGCATATTGTGAAAAAGCAAGCATTCTGCGCCTCCTGTAACCACCTAAAAGACAGTTAGGTATACAAAAAAGGAAGAAAATAACAAACCTGATGAGGTCTGAATTCATTCACTAGATGGTGCATATGAATAAACAGCAATGTGATATCTTCAAGTTTTTCCTGTCTCCTAGGTGATTCTGGGCATTTTATGAGAATGTCAAGAAGGTCTAGGAAGCTTGCCAAAATTGAATGATTCAGCTTTTTCAGTTCCCTTCTGTGATCATAATTAGAAGGGTGCAAACGCCGAATTTTCTGCAATAAATAATAGAATTAACATAAGAAAGTTTTTTTTTGTCAAAATACAACTTAAGATATCTACAAAAATCAATTGATGAGAGAAATATGAAATACAAAATAAAAGAAAGGGTGTAACATTTGAAGAGGAGGGTCCATAGTTTTGATTAAAGAATCTATGGCAAAAAGGTATCAAATTATATCCAAATTAATTACCTTAAGAACTTAAAACCAGGAGTGGGACAGAGAGTCCCCAATTTTGATTTAAAGGATATTCCTAGGAAAAAACTAGGTATTTGCCTCAAATAAATAATAAAAAGTACTTTGTTCTTAAGGTCTGGGCACACGTAGCTGATTTCTGGAACTGATTTCCAAATCAGCGCCGATTTTAAAATAAATCGACGTCGATTTGAGCTTGAAAATTTTCTAGTTTTCGGCGCCGATTTACAAAATCAGCGCCGATTTTCATCATGATCATCACAAAAAATAGGGATACAAATAAATAGTCAGCCAGAGATGTCCGTGGTGAAAGAACCTACTATTGAGATGAGAACTAAACTGAGAACTAAGCTGAGATCAATCATGCAACTATTAATAAACTCCAGTAGACTATTTGTGTCCATGATTCTTTGTTTTGAAAATCTCGTGCAATAAATTTTTCTTTCAACAAATTTTTCTTACCGCTATCGTTTGTCCACTGATGCTGAAATCAGTTCCCGAAATCAGCTACGTGTGCCAAGCCCTTTAGGCTTAAATTTGGAAATTTTGAAGTCAACGCTGAGCCTTACCAATGTTTTATCCACAAAAACATTATCTGGCACTCCTCCTTCTCTCAAAGGAAGACCTATGAACGCCTATGTATTCATTATTTTTAGCATACAGGATTTGAAAATTCAGTTTAAGACTTACACATTTCCCTGTGTGGTAGCCAAATAAGCAGCAATTGACATTAAATGCCAAATATTATAACAAAATATATTCAATAGAAGTGGACAAAGGATAGTTTTTTTATGAAGATTATTATCAACATCGTTGACACACTCAAAGAAGATCCTCTGTCCATTTTGAACCATATGTCTACACCTTGACTATGTACTTTGTTTTACCATTTAAGCAGTTTTATAAGTTAGTAATTAATGACGTTATTTTTAACTTGAAAATTATAGACTAAAAGACCAATAAACAAACAATACAAGTTAAAACATAACACTTTATCAAACTTTAATAAGAAACAGCAGTGCAGCTAATTTTGGTTGTACATCCTACTGCTCAGCACGTCATGCCTCTTAACCTGATAACAAAATGCTAATCAAACAGTTTGTGGCAACAAAATGTAAGTAAGGAGCAACTCAGCTCAATAGTAATTGAAACTCTAAAGAACAGAATTTTGATATCAATAGATATATAAAAAGAACCAACTTTGTATGCTGATTCCAAATATATAATATTTATTAAGCTGAATGTTATAAATCAAAAGCTACAAGTCTGGGAAAATTTGCCAGATTTTCAAAAAAGGGGGGGGGGGAAGCACTCCCTAAAATTCAAGAAATCTTAATGAAAATCCCACCACCAGATTCAGCGTATCCAAGAGCCCTGTTGAAGAAGTTTCAAGCACTTATCTGTAAAAATGGGGAATTTCGTATTTTTTGCCAGAAGAAATGATGCATGTTTATTTTTCCCCCAGGGGTGATTGCATTGAACCAATAGTCCTAGAATATCAAGAAAGAGCTCATTCAAACAGAAATTAATAGCTCTAGTTCCCTTTTAAGTGACCAAAAAGATTGGGGGCAACCATCCCCCTCCTCACCCCCCTTACTTCCTCAAAGTTGTCTGATCAAAATTTTGAGACATCCATTTTGTTCAGCATAGTTAAAAAGTCCAGTAACTATGCTTTTAGGCGTAACATGACCCCCCAGAGCCCCTGGGAAAAAATATGTAAGTCATGAAATTTGCCCATTGTTTATGTAGGCTTATAGTATTTGATATTGGGAATAATACAGACATTTTTGGGGGGTGGGGGGATTTTCTGCTGTGGGGAGAAGTTTCCTGGGGGTGAACTTTCCATGGGATATTTTATACTGAATTCACCAGAATTCCAACACTTGCTAGAATTCCTGCAATTCTTTTTATTTGCTTACTTTCTATTTGCTGATTCAATTTCACATGTGGAGATGTTAAGAGCAATTGTCAGGGGAAATTTTTTACCAGGTTGGAATTTTCTCGAGTATCTTTCCTTAGGAGGGGGGGTTTCCATGGAAGAAATTCTAAATTAGAGTTTTCCCCTGGAGAATTTCCCCAAGAGGGGATTTTCAGCAGGATGAACTTTAAGTGCACTAAGAAAAATTTCTGACCTGGAATTGTCTGCAAGAAACTTTCCAGAGGACCTACCATGGAGGGATTTTCTGTGGGGGGAAGAAATTTTCCGTGGAGAGGGGGGGGGGGGGTGGATTTCCCGGAATTATTCAAAAATGATGAGAAATTAAATAAAAAGTTTTCTTTTCAACTGAAAGTAAGGAGCAGCATCAAAACTTAAAACAAACAGAGATGATTACATATATGAGGGGGCTGTCCCCTCTTCAATACCTCCTGTTGCTCTCCTAGTAGTTATGATAACTGCACATCAATATTTACATCTCTGAAATGTAATGAAGGTGATTTTGCTGAATCAATCATCATTTTTGTATTTTTTTTACATGAAATGTAATACATTAGGGCACAAGCATGGATGATAATATACAATAAAATTTCTAGCCTCAAAGCTAATATGAATTTTTGGCATGTCAATTAAAATTCAGTATTATAGAAGACAAAACTTAGTTTGATACTAAATAAAAAAAACTCTTTGTTTTTAAAGCTTTAAAAAATTATGCTGTGATTTACCATGTCCCAAAACATTTTTCTGTGCAACAGGAAGTCAGAGTAACATCAATAATAAGATTATACTGTTAATCTTGACAGTTTTGGACTAAGTTAAAATGGAACTACATGTGAAAATGTGTTTCTAGCGCATAACAGCTCCCATTACTTTGAAAACAAAATTGTCTCACTCAACCCAAAAGGTTAGACAAAGAGACACCTGAGGAGATAAGCAACACTTAAAGATACAAGGAGAGAACCCTAAAAATAGAATCCCACTTAAATACAGAATCTGGGCAACTTTTTTCTTGTTTTGATCTAATTACTGGGATTTCTTTGTTTCCAAGTAAACTAATATCATCACCAAGGAATTAGCAGTAATCTAGGCTTAAAAGTAAAATTTGGTTGGACCTATAGGGTCATATCTAACCAAGGGTAGAGCTCTTCTAGCTCTAATACTAGAAACCATAATTTGACTTACTTTACTACAAGTTGTTCCTCTAAACTCTCATGAAATTTTAATTCTTAGAAGTCACTTAGAGCTTAGAAGTCACTTAGAGCTTAGTTGTTGCAGTCACAACCAAAATAATGACTAGACAAAACAAAAATCCTGATCACATGGGTTTTAAACTTCCATCATTATTGAGAGACTTCAACACCAGATTCTAGAACCTGGACCATTAATACTATAGCTGTGTGGTGATGAAGCTCTCTTTTGCAATCAAAGGCTGTAATATTTTTGGTATGCCAATTGGGGTTTTAAAGTTTGTGTACAACAGTTGCATGTACTACAGATCTTTGCTTGAATATGCATGCCCAGCATGGCATCCAGGGCTAATCAGACAAACAGACTTGAAATGGAAGAAAAAATAGCAGTAAAAATTATGCTATGGACATGAAACTACTCAACACGCAATGAACTTGAATTCCCTTGACAACAGAACTTGAATTTCCTTGACAGTCATGGACATGAGTTGAAAGATCAATGTTGACTAAAATGTTTCTACTCTCCAGATCATCATGGTTAATTACCCAACCTTAACAATCATTCTATCAAAGGACCAAACACTTACCTTAAATTGCAGCTAGGAGCAATCTAAGGATTTCTCCTTGTAGAGCTCTGGAATTATGACTAGTTGTATGCAAGGTTCACTGGTGACCAGGTGCTGTTCCATCTTCAGTACCATCCCAATTGAGTTTACACTCTCTGGAGGACCACCCAGCATCTAGCCTTTGTTTAAAAACATCAACGGATTCAGCAGTAACTGTTTCATCAGATAGTTTGTTCCAATTGTTGACAATACATGTTGAGAAGAATTGAGTATGGACACTAGAAATTGTAGACTGCTTGACAAGTTTCAGGTGATGACCTCTAGTTTTTGAATTGGTACCAACAGTAGGAAATAATGCTGGGAGAATATTAGCCCTCAATAACTTAAAGGCTAAAATGGCATCCCCTCTATTTCACCTGTAAACAATTGTAGGGAGATTCAGCTTTGACAGTCTTACAGGATAGGAAAGCTCTTGCATGTCAGATATCACTTTAATAGCACATCTTCAAGAACTTTAATGTAGCCTGTTACTCATACAAATCAAAAAAGACTGTCTACAACAAAAGCTTTGCCCAGCTTCTAGCACCACCACATATTATAAATCATTTACTCCTTATTTTAGTCAATACTTTCTGATAATGCCTTAGTAAGTATTTGATGTAACTTATTTCATGGATTTACCCATGAATGTTATTTCATTGATGACAACATACATGATGTACCTGTGGTAACATTTGCCAATTTGGTCAACAAAGTTATTTTATCTTATCAATTCACTTTCTATAAATTTTTTTTATTACTTTTTTTTCTTGAAGTATAAGCACACTTCCAAAATCCGAGCAGATGGCAACAAAATAAACAAGGAAAACAGAGGAAGACACATTCTTGACACAATAAACAAGAATTGGTTTTGAATCCATAAAGGATATATCCCATAGGCTTATAACATTAAAAAAGAAAACAAATACTTAATACTAAAAAAAGGACACAATATACCATACAATCACCATAAACATTAAGGCTTCACATACTGCCTTTCATAAAAGAGGTTCCAACAAAAGCTGTTACAACATTACTTGGTGAAACAACATGTTCAGACAACAATTTCCAGGAATTATTGGAAAATCTTACAAAGTTCAACTTTCCCTAAAAACTTGACTGGTGCAAATTTAATGAGTTCTACCATGTGGGTGAATAATGACAAAACTGAAAGAAATCACTACAAGACAAATTCTCACAAACTTCAACAATTCACAAAGTGTTAACCAAATCTATTCTATCTGTCCTGAATTGTGAAGAGGGTAGGCTCAGACTAATTAACCTTTGTTCATAAGGTAAATGTTTCAAAAGGGGACAAATTTAGATGCTTTACAAATATTCAGTGATCCATGACTCAGATCTTTTTGTTTGATACCCAACAGATGAGCAGTCTTCAACAACACAAATTAATTCTTTTGAGCATTCTTTTGATACAAAGTAACCTATAGTCTGCTTTATGTACCACAGTTGATATTTAGTAATCAAACATCATTTGGTTATCAAAAATAATACAAGGATCCCTGATAGAATCAAAAAACCATGTCTCTACATCACCAGTGAGTAGGTATGGAAAAAAGTTCCAAAGCTGTCAGTAATATAATTCAAAAAACTGCAAAATCTGCCAACAGATTTCACTAGGCCATGAAAACTGCCAAGTAGCATTGCTACTGTGCTACACCTCTTTTTCTATGGTAGCCAGTGAGATACAGGTATGCTACTGATTCCACAAGATAAATTACAAGCATGAGATTTCTCCTGATTAACTAACATTGAATTCAAATTATGCCAGTTAATGAATGCTTTTTCTGCTGAAGAGCCATGTCAACTTCAAAGGAGATGTCCTCATAATGCTTTACAGCATCTGAAACATTTTAACTATGCCAATTTAGATTGCCCAAGCTGAATATTAATGAAAAGAAAAAATAAGACTTATCCCAAGCAACTACCCTGGGTGACTCAACTCTGAATGCTACAGCTCTTGATATCACCTCACCAACCCTAATGTTTTGTGACCTATCTATTAAGTAATTCATAATCCAAGCCAGAGCTATGTATCCAATCCTATAATTTTAGCATTTTTTTTCAATAACAGAGGCATTAAAACCTTGCCAAACTCCTTACAAAAATCAATTTAAACATAATGAAACTTTTGAGCTGAGTCAGGTTTTTGAAAAATCATTAATTACTTCTACTACATGCCACAAGAGCTATTTGTTCAAATTACTTCTTCATGCCACAAGAGCATCTTGTTCAAATTACTTCTTCATGCTACAAGAGCTATTTGTTCAAAAACAATGCTCTGCTATATGCCCCAGATTATTTTTTTTTAATCCACACAGACTACCACTTATCTTGATTGGTTGAGATTTTATGATCTGCTGATGATGACAGAGCTTAACCATTCAGAGACAAAAAATCATTTTTTTTTTAATCAAAAGAAGATAAATAGACATAACTGTCTTTAAAGTAAAACTGGACAGTTACAAAAAATGGTAATAAAATAAAAGTAATACCATTAGATTTCTTATTTTGTGCTATTTTAAATGATCTTAGCCACTTTTCTGATAACACACCCATTTGTCCTGATGGTCCCAGATATAGCTCAAGGAATATACATGAAACTAAAAGAAATAATAAATTCTTACTTTAAAATATACAATGTGTATCTACTAATAGCTTCTTTCTAAATTATCAAGCTTCCTTATATTATTATCCACTTTTTAAAATAATTTCAAATAATATTTATGATCACAATTCTACTTTTACACAAGACTAAATTTCATCCAGTAAAACTGCAAAACCCATTTCAACAGACAACCTATAATGTATAATGAGATCAATTAAAGGATAAATGAATTATTAGGGCTATTTCTGGGAACAATAGAGAGAGGGGGAGGGGCTAGTCAGAAAAATGAAATTGAGTTTTTTTTGTGAATCAGAGGAGTTTTTTTGTGAAACTCTAGCATTGCCTACAGGTAAGAGCAACAAGCCTTTGATGTATTATTTTTTTTTCCTTAGGGCTGCTTCATATGGAAGGAGTGACCATATTAAATTTGAATGAGGCTCAGTTGATTGGAAACTGAAAGTTCTAGAGTTTTTTTTTAATATTTAAAAGATTGGAGGGTAACTAAACTCACCTCCCATGCCCTTCCCCAAAGACATCTAATAAAAATTTTGAGATGTTCATCTTGTTTAAAGTAGTCAAAAGGTCAAATATCTATGCCTCCAAGGTTGATGCCCCCCCACAGCTCTTTGGCAATAGATGTTCTAAGTTATACAAGTAGCTCATTTTTATATAGGCTATAGGATTTATTATTGGGAAGGGAGGGAATTTTTGATCCAGGGTCTCCAAAATGAAACATGAAGTACAGGTGACTTCAACACCATCTCCCTATACACTGTTAAATTGCTCTAAATAGTCACTCCAACACCTGACTTAATATATACAGCAAAGTCACTATGTTGGTGTAATTGTCTACTTTTTTGTGTAAAAATTATATCTCTTTAAAACAAGCAACTTTGAATTATAAGTACTAAGCCATATCCCAGTTAAAGCTGTCACCTGAAAAACAAAAATATTAGCTAAACCTTCCATAAAGCTATAGTTTGAATTTAGCCCTTGGCAATTAAGATGAAAAATTGAAAAAAAAAATTCTGGTTTACAATGCACCAAACCAGTCTCACATGGCAAAACATACTTTAAATCTTCAGGCTGCATGTAAATACTGTACCCAAGGGACAAACTTCTACTTGAAAAATTATTATATCTAAGTGCAAAATATATTTTACTACTCTCTCTCTTAATATTAGCCTACTCTTAATTGCAATTAGCCTAAAAGGAGCATAGCCTCAAGGCTTTAGAACTAGGCTAGACCTACTAGCCTATTGATTTGAAAAATCCAGAAATTGGTGAATCTCTATGGATGTTGGTAGTGATAATACAAATCTTAAGAGTTGAAAGAATTTTAAGAGAAGGTTAGACATAGCATAGGGTTTGAAAATGATTTTCAGACCTTGTATAGGGTAAAAGACCTCTTTTTGGGAAAGACTAATTTTCTTTGGCATTCTGGAAAAATAGCAATGGGTTTTTGGACCTTTTTTACAACAACATGAAGCAATGTGAGGGCAGTAACAAAAACCTACCTTCTTGGTCAAATTTTCACCAATGATTTGTCAGCATAAATTGAAAATGTGGTTTCTGTTTTGAAAAGCAATTGAAAAGAAAAATTATATTTAAATATTTGTGATTTATAGAATAAATATCAAGCAATAAGTTACATTTCTATAATCAGAAGAAAATGAGCTTTCTTTTAATATATGAATAAAACTGAAACACTAAATGGATATATACATCAAAATAGGATAGGCTAATTGCCATTTCCAAAAAGAGGTCCCAGCAGGTAAGTCAATAAACTAATAGCCTAGTTTCAAGTGGTTGATCTTAAATAATTTGAATAATAACCATATT
Source organism: Artemia sp. Qi Xiang Cuo (assembly GCF_049724085.1). Classification (NCBI taxonomy): domain Eukaryota; kingdom Metazoa; phylum Arthropoda; class Branchiopoda; order Anostraca; family Artemiidae; genus Artemia; species Artemia sp. Qi Xiang Cuo. Next base: position 14,387,308 of record NC_142798.1, on the reverse strand, counting down.
GATGCATAGCTTAGACTTTTAGCTATTCATTAATATACCCAATCCTTCTCAATTCCTCTTTGGTAACAAGATGTGAGGGTTTTAGTTTTACATAATTTTGCTCAATTGGATAGCCTACTAGTTTGTTACCCGGTAAAATTCTACTTTAGCTACTTTTGGCTATCTTGGGAAGGGGTTAGGTTAGGACAATGAGACTTTCAGGGATGGGTCTACAGGCTAAAGTATGTACTGGGAAGGTATTTTGAAGTACCTACCTTCACTCCTTCTCCCTCTAAAGGTCATGAAATTTGCCTACATGACAGGTCTATACCTATTGAAATTTTGACAAAACAACATTTTACCTTAATTTTCAGTTATCAGTTTCTTTTTCTCTGGTTTTAGCTCTGAAAATGCAATTTCAGTTATTTGAGCAGAATTTTAAGACATATAAATAGTTTATTTTCAAAATTTAGGAAATGTATTTGCATATCTTTAAAACCTTATAAATTGGGATTGAGCAAAGTTGTGAAGCTGAAAACAATCCCAAGCAAGGTTTGCAAGGTTTCACTTCTATACCTCACATATTTTTAAAGGTCATCAAAGGTCAGGACCCTCTAGAGGGAGAAGGAGTGGAGGTGAGTACTTCAAAATATCTTCCCAGGACATACTTTAGCCTGTAGACCCATCCCTGAAAGTTTCATTTTCTTAACCTAACCCCTTTCCAAGATAGTCAAAAGTAACTAAAGTAGAATTTTACCGATAATTTCTATTTTACCTGACTTTCTAAAGGTCTAATAACAGCATCATCCATGTTCATAGGAAATCCAAACATTTGATACCCATCTCTAGGTATAGATGGTGGAGGTAATGATCTGCCTCTCCTTATGTTTTCATCACTGTAAAGGCTAATGTACTGAATTGGTGGTAAGGGTAAAGCACTTTCGTGCTGAGGAGTAGCTATTTGTTGTTGGTCAGTCATCTTTGTTTTGAGAACCCAGCGTGTTCAACTTTTAAATTACATCGAAATACCAAACAAGATCGCTAGCGAGCAATATTTCTTTATGATTGAAAATAGAGGCCCAAAAAGAGTGATTTTTCCTCGAAAAGAGCAAAGTAAAAAATATTTGTGCGTGCACATCAAACGCTGCACGTGTCTCTTTGTGTTCTAATTAGTTTCACGCAATCCAAGAATTGGTGTACGTTCATCAATGGCTATTACTTTAAATCGAATCTTCTGATGACTAAGGTTGAAGAACCTGTAGATGTCGCCAGGTAACGTTGACTCGATAATCTTCATGTCACAGTTGGATTATTGCTATTTACATATATACAGGACAGTTAAAACAGTTTATAACAACAGGACAGTTAACACAATTTTCATATTTACAGGACAGCTTGGTTTCCTTATTGGGTATCACTAGATGTATCGGAGGCCGGGCGTATTTGGGGGCTAAAGGGGGTGGGTGGCACCTAATAAACCCTGCTCGATGGTGCTAGTTTGTCCCACTGCGTCTTTAATGACTGGCAATTCCAATCACGGTCAACACCAACTTTGAAGCTATCAACTAATCTGGCCGACAAGGTAGATTCGCTAAATGAATTCCACTGTGGAACAACGCGATTGGTAAAGAAGTTGAACTTCTCACACTTTCTGCTAAATTTTTGATGCAGTTTTATGGGATTTCCTCGTGTTATGCTGTATTAATTGTGATCGAAAACAGGCTTGATGGTGTCACTGGTCATCATCTTAAATGCGAGGATGACATCTTCTCTCTCTCTCTAAGGTACGTTAGGGTAGGCCAGTCAAGCTTTTCTAGTCGTTGCTTGTAGGAGATTTGTTTTTTGACAAAAGAGAGCATGGTTGTTCTGTGCTGGACCTTCTCAAGTATCTCCATGTCACACTTAAAGTGCGGATTGGCAATTGACATGCCAAACTCAAGGTGGGGACGAACAAGCGCTGTGTAAAGCTTCTTGATAACAATTGGTTAGTGACTTGTTACTGAACGCTTGATCAAACCAAGGAATCGGCCTTAGCTGCATGGTTCCGACACTGACTTTGAAACTTAAGGTTATCGTCAATTTATACCCCAAGATCATGCTCTTCCTCGGCACTCTGAATAGGAATGTTGGCTCCTGCAGAGTCAATCATGTGATAACTATGGCAGGGATCGTTTGGACTGATATGAAGGACTTCGCCTTTGTGTGGGTTGATCTCAAGCGTCTAGGCTGTTGCCCACGGATATAGGTTGTTGAGATCTTCTTGCAGAGAATAGCAATTTTCTATAGAGGCTACTAGACCCAAGAGTTTGGAATCGTCTGCATACAGTTCCAAGCCATTCTTGGCCACCTCAGAAGCGTCATGTATGTAGAGATTAAACAGGGTTGGGCCTAGTTTGGTACCGTTGGTGACACCACTGTTAACTTGAACTGGTGTGGAGTAGATGAGGTCAACTCTTTCATCATATACAGCAAAAATGTTGGTTCTGTTGGATAAGAAGCTGTGAATCCACTGGACAACATTTGTCTATCTGATATACTGACAGCTTGATCATCAGGTAGCGGTGAGACATTTTATCAAAGGCCTTAGCTTGATCCAGTAGGAGTACATCGACTGGGAAAACTTGCTCCAGCAGATCAGTTACAGATTCATAGGCTAGTATAAGATTTGTTTCGATAGACATGCCTTTCCTGTATCCATGCCTACCACCAAAAAGAAGACATAGTTCTTTTTGGTTTATAGTTCTTTTAGTTGGCATAGTTCGTCTTCTTTTATCTTTAGCCTATACGTATCTCCAGAGCTTCTTTGGGTTGTCTTTGATGTTTAATGCCAAGTTATCTTTATAGTCAGCTATCAAGTGTCTAGTCAGATGCCTCAGTTTATTCCTTGTTCTTGCAAAACGATCCCAGTGGTGTGTGCATTTGCATTTCTTATATTTTGAAAAAGCATTCTTCTTACGGTTCATAGCCTTTTTAATAGACCGGTTCAGGTGTGGCAGCGTTTTTGGTGCCTTCATGAATGAATATGAAGTACATGTCCTCTCAGATTGGAGCAGATTATTCTTAAAATTTTGCCAGGCTAGCTCAATATCACCCTTAACAATAACTCGGTCCCATTCTACTGTGTATTATATCCCTGATTTTGCTGTGGTCGGTGTATGTTCGTATGGTGCAATTGTTTTTCTATTGTCTAAGCAGCAAGTCATGGTAGATGCAGACATGGTCGCTGGCACCAATATGGGTGGAGGTACTCCGTGTCTACAATCAATCCTGGACTGTCAGTGATTATTGTCAAATCTAGTAGGGATGGCGTTTGGTTATTTTTATATCGGGTCGGATGGTCTATTACCTGATATAAGCTATTGCTACCCAAATATTGAACAAATGGGTTACTGACAACGAAGCTTTGTTGATGACCCAATCCCTCAACTCATTTGACATCCGGTAGATTCAGGTCTCCAAGAAGAATTAATTCCTAGTTATCATTATTGGATGCTAGTTCAGCCGACTGAATTAGAGCTTCATAAGACGCAAGGGCATCTGGACAACTGGGGCTTCTGTATATAAAACCTATCAGTAATGGTTTTCCCTCATTAATAATACTGACAAAAACACTCTCAACCAAAGGGGAATAGTCGTGATTGAAAGATAAATCTCTAACCTGCATTCTCTCCTTTGTGTAGATGGCGGTGCCTCTCCTGGGGCTAATAAAAACAAATTTGAGACCAGGTAATATCTAGGTATCCTGATATGGTTTTCTGCCAGTGGATTGCTGGAGTTCTTGGGGGTCAATTCACAAATACACAGTATATCATAATGTTCAGTGGTGGCTGCCAATTTCAGTTCCGAAAGCTTGTTTGTGAATGTATCCATTTTCGCGGAAAACAGTTTCAACACTTTCTTTCCACTGATTTGGTCGTTATTTTGTATCGCTTTCGGTAAACTTTCATAACTTGTCTTTGTTTAGCTAGAGCTTGAGCAAGAATGGAAAGTATCACTAATATCATCATTAATACTAATACTACTAGAAAACTAACTATTTACAGCTTGGCTTGTTTCAGTGGCCAATAGAGTCAATGCTCTACTCCCCCCCCCCCCCCCATTTTTTGAAGTCTGATTCATTTTTCACTTTTCTCTTTCTGCCTTTGTGCGATCAGAGGGAAACTGCACATTCTCCTTCAGCTTTTTTGATTTAGTTACAATCTCCTTTTTAGACTTGTAACTGTCTGTGAAGAATAGAAAAGGCCAAGGGCGGTCATTTGGTTTCGGAGAATTATTTCCAAGTCGCTGTGGTTTCAGGACCTTGACAGATGGTAGGTTGTATAATTGGGCAAGATAGCCCTGAATCTACAGTTGGATGTCAGAAGCCTCTTCACACGATTTTGATATTCCATGTGCCACAATGTTAAGCTGGCGTTTCTGTTTTTCTCTGTCCTCACGAATAATATTTCTCACGTCACTTTCAAACTTCTTTGTACTGTCACTATGAGACTGGCTCAGCTTACTTTTAGCTATGTCTTCTGTTTTAATTTCCACCTCGGCTAGGAAACACTTGTTTGCGACATCACTTTCTAAGTTTGAGATCCTATAATTCATGTTTACTAGTTCTTTCTTGAGATCTACTTGGAACTGCTTAAGCGAGGCAGTTACAGCTCTTGAGACAGTTGATTCAATTAATTTTTAGGTGGTGTTTGAGCCTTCGCTGGTGTTTCCACTACCCTTACAAACCGGACAAAACCATTCACACGCGAGTCTATTAGTAATTTTCCAGAACAGTATATATTCTGACTCTGAGACACCAATAAACTGTTTGCATAACCATTTGTCACAACCGTCACATGATAAGGTCGAAGACTGTTCATCAAGTTGAACCTGACAGCTACCACGTTCATCGTCGTTCTTTTTAGGACTTACCCGGATTCTCTTATTGTTTGTTTTGGGCGGCATTCTAAACTACTCACAAGATGGGTAATGTCAATATTCTTTCAATTTTCAATTCTCTGCAGTAAAGTCAGTTTTTACCGACAGAGCTAGCTCACAAAGAAAATTTGGCAACACCGGCGATACAAGCTTTAAGGATTTAGTGGTAGATAAGACCCATGGGAAATGCAACACACAAATCACCTGATCCAAGCAGTATAAGAATTTAAAAAAAAATCCCGCTAGCACTGTACGGCCTCTTGAATGTTCTTTGTTGCTCACTTCTGCATAGGCTATCTCCGAGAAATGCAGCCTGAATTGTATCGCCGAAAATGTGCGAAAAAATGGCTGAGTCAGCGTGATTCTATAAGCCACTTGTTCAAACACTCAGAATGAAAGGTGTGCCCACAAGCTGCGACCGAAAGCTGTCCTAACTCCAAAAGCACTTCTGACTGGCAAACAGAGCTACTGCTCTGTTTGCCAGAGACCGGCTGTCTACACACAATTGGCATGCTTCTTCCGCGCCCACCATTTTTCCAAACACATCCAATCAAAATATTCCAGCCGGTTCCAATCAGCCGATTGATCACTGTGACCTTATGCGTCGCCGTGCGCAGGAAATGGAAGGCATTCTCGCTGCAGCCCCTAAAAAAAAAACGATGCTAACTTCATTTTTTTCTGGCCGGAAACTGGACTTTTCTTGATGGATAAAACTAAACTTGATGAAACTTATATATTTGAAATCAGCATAAAAATCCAATTTTTTTATGTATCTATTGGTATCAAAGTCCGTTTTTTAGAGTTTCGGTTACTATTGAGCTGGGTCGCTCTTTACTTACAGTTCGCTACCACGAACTGTTTGAAAACAGAGGGAGAATATTTGGTTCAATGCTTTATTTGAAATCTCTCCTTAAGAAAACACTTCAATGTTCCTATATTTTTGCATTATTAGCCGAATGCTTGCGTTTTGTCGACCCCCCCCCTCCAGCTCCATAAATCTTACTTACCTTTGTGCCTTCGGGTACTCCTTCTGATTTTGTGTACACCTCGAAACATGCAACCTTTTTCAGTGGAGGAGGGGTCGCATGCTTTTTTTTATAATTGGCTGATTCAATATTTTCAAAACAATCCAAAGACGTTACTGTCGTTTCTTCAAAATGAATTGAAGTCTGATTAGTCTTTAAAATAGCATTTAGCAATCCTGTTTTAAACATCCTTTTAAGTAGAAACCTGAATAAAATTTCTACACCTTTCAATAATTAAGCCGATGCTGGGCCCAGGGCCGTATCCAGCATTTTTTTTTCGGTGAGGGGGGGGGGGTACAGAAAAACTTCAAAAAAGCGTCAAAAATTTGTTGCTATTCATTTTCGCTACGTTTTTATGACTCGGACAAATATTTCAGGTAGGGGGCTCAAACCCATACCCCCCGGATATGGCCTTGGCAGGCCCCAATTCGTGAAAGTGCAGAGAAGGGTTAGGGTTTTTTCAAGCTCTTTTAAATGAAGCTACAAAAAAGTATTGTCAAAACCTAGGGGAGGAAGAGATTTTTTTTTAGTTAAAAATACCGAGAAAAGTATTTTTAACACCTGGGAGATATTAAGGGGGAAATCCCTCTTCCTTCCCTCATTGATGCCCATGATTAGAGGCGAGTACAGTGTTCCTCCTTTCAGGCATTGTCTTGTAAAATATTTAGAAATTATCTAACCAGAGAACTGAATAATTTAAGAATCTTTATTCTGCCTTTGTCCAGCTCTAATTATAATGCGACTTCTTAATTCACCTAATTTAGATTTATGCTAATAGTTGCTAAAAAGAATGATACTAATTAAACAACTTAACAAGGATAACATAAGGTAATTAAATGTAAATTTACAGTTTTACGTCTCACGAATTTTCTTTAATTCTCAGCCGCTTTACCAAATTGTCTGATGCCTGGCAAAATCTCTAAGGATCTAACGAGTTTTTACAGCGGTCATTTGCCGACGTTGGTGTAGCAGCCAGACAGGAAATTATAGCGTGCTTGGTGTATGAAATCTCCGGAGGGGGGGGAATCACTGGAACCCGTTGAAGAAATAGTTGGAAGAAATCGTAAGACGCTTCCATTCAGATATTTTGATAAAAGACTGGGTTAGAATCTGCTGCAGGGTTTCATGCGTCTTAGCTGCTTACTTTTCCATCTGGTGGCGAAGCTTCTGTACTTGAAAGCTACACTGGTTGGGAGCATGTGATTGTTCGTTCAAACGCCAAACCAAAGCACCATCCTTCATCTTGATCTTTGCCTTTCCATCGTCTGTCGTCTAAACTCGCATTCGAAACTGACCATTCCAGCCGCTAAGTATTTCTGTTTCGTGAAAACAAACCCTTCGAAGGCCATCTTTTCCACTCCATGCGTTGATTTGAAATATTCCATTATTTTACTAAACTTTACGTATTCTGATGTGACACGAAAAAAAAATGAACTGACCCAGTATAGCACAGCTCGGGAGCCGTAATAGCTTTCGAACGGAATAACCCGGGGTGGTTAACAGTTATGACATACTGATTATGGGATTTAATTAAGAAGACTAAGAGATTAAATTAAGAGATTTCACTTTCAGTCTCAAGGTCTCTTGGACCTTGTGGAGCTAGAAGGGTCGGAATCTCCTACGGGGGGAAATTTCCAGGGGGCGAAATCTCCTACGGGGGAAATTTCCGGAGGAAATATCCTACAGGGGAAAATTTCTGGAGGGGGGGGGAGGGAGAATTTTCTCTGGGTGAAATCTCCTAGACCCATAATTACCGCACTCACTCTTATAACCTTTCTAATAAAGTGGCTTAATTAAGGTTTTCCTAAAATCGTTAGGTACTTCCCCTTTTTCAAATATTATATTCATAATCTTCAGTAACTTATTTCTAACCTCAGAGCCACCACTTTTTAAGAAACTCATTAACCACAATATCAGCAAATGGAGCCTTATTATTTTTAAATCCTTTTAGTACTGTCGCTAATTATTATTCACAAAACAAATCTTTTTTCACATCCAAGGTATCACAAACTTTTTTATTTTCCTGTATATCTTTTCCTGCAAATCTATCTCGGTTTAGCAAATTCTCAAAATGTTCTGCCCATCTCTCTTTAACTTTTTGCTTATCACTAATTGTGGCCCCATTCCTACCTTTAACAGGGACAAGTCCGGATTGACTAATCCCTCGTAATTTATTGACATGCCAGTATAATATTTTAGTATTATGCCGTCAGTTGTATCTTCCAGATCCTCGACAATTTTATCCATGGCCTCCACTTCACACCTCCTTAGTTCATATTGTAATGCTTTCTTCACTTTCTTTACATTTCTTTTGTTTTCATATGATCCATCGCTCAGATAAATCTTGTAAGACGCCTTCTTTCCTCCCCGAGACACCTTCAGCAACTTCACAAATTAATTTTCTAAAATTATTCCAACCATCTTCCAAATTGTAAAATTTTAAGTTCTCAAGTTAGAATTCAACTGTTCCTGGAAAGTTTCTCTCAAATTCTCATCCTGGAGCCTACCAACATCATAACTTCCCAGGAGGACTCTTCCGAAATTTCAGCTTTAAATTAACCCTAGATACTACTAGATCGTGATCTTTACTTTTAACATCAGTAACAGCACTCCTACATACCCTAGTATCTTGTGTTGGTCCTGCCAGCCTTCAATTTATTATAACATTATCAATAAGGTTTGCTGTCTTACCATCACATGAATACCATGCTAACTTATGAGCCATTTTATGACCAAACAACGTATTGGTTATAATTAGGTTGTTATACCTACAAAATTGCAAAAGTCTGTATCCATTACTGTTTTCTTTTCCTACACCGAATTTGCCTAGAATAGGATATCATCTATCCCTATTTCTACTGACCTGGGCGTTAAAATATCCTAGTAAAAACTTCATATTTCTACCTCGGATCCTGTCTATTTTCTCCTGTAACTGTAAGTATAATTCATCTAAGTCTCGAGTATCTCCGTCAGACGGTTCTACACAGGGGCATATACCACAATAACTGATGCCCTGAACTTTTTCAGAGGCAACGCTATAGCGTTTACTATAATAAAGGCCATACGGCTACAATATGTTATTTTTTATTTTTTTCCCAGAGGTGCTTCATATCGAAGGGGTCGTCGTAGAAACTTCAAAGGGAGCTCATTCCATTGGAAATTGAGAGTTCTAGTGCCCCTTTTAAGGGTCAAAAGTGATTGGAAGGCATCTTCCACGCCCATCACGGTTGTAAGTTATGCCCTGGGGGCATATAAGGTTTTTATAGAAAGCTTTGTCGTAGAAACTTCAAAAGGGACTCATTTGATTGAAAATTCAAAGGGCTAGTGCCCTTTGTAATAGTCGAAAGTGATCAGAGGGCAACTAACCCCCTCTCATGCCCACCATCTCCCCAAACATATCCAATCAAACTTTCGAGACAGGCATTTTGTTCAACGTATATGAGATGTCCGAAACTTTTGTCTATGAGGATAACAACCCCCCCCACATCCATCGGGGCAAGGGTTATAAGTTATGCCCTGGGGGCATATAAGGTTTTTAAAGAAAGTATTATTGTAGAAACTTCAGAAAGGGCTCATTCGATTGGAAATTTAAATGGCTAGTTCCCTTTTTAATAGTTGAAAGTGATTGGAAGGAAACCAACACCCCTTCCAGACCCATCATTTTCCCAAACACATCCAACCAAAATTTTGATATAGCCATTTTGTTCAACGTAGTTGAAAGTTCTGGGAATTATATGTTTGAGCGGGACACTCCCCCCACAGCCTTAGCGCAAGGGTTATAAGTTATGCCATGGGGGCATATATGGTTCTTATGGAAGGAATGCTCGTATAAACTTCAGAGAGGGCTCATTTGATTGGACATTGAAAGTTCTAGTTCACTTTTTAAGTGTCAAAAGATATTGGAGGGTAACCAGCTTCTCTCCCCAAACCCTTTTCTCCCAAACCCATCCAATAAAAATTTTGAGATAGATATTTTGTTAAAAATAGTTCAAAGATCATATAACAAAAATTCCGGTGTCGACACAATCCCCCAGGGCCCGGGGGCAGGCGTTGTAATTTATTCCCTGGGGGCATATATGGGTCTTATGGAAGGGATGCTCGTTTTAACTTCAATGAGGGCTCATTTGTTTGTAAATTGAAATTTCTTGTTCACTTTTTAAGAGTCAAATGTGTTTGGAGGGTACCAACCCCCCCCCCCCCCCCTCCACGCCCTTTTTTTGTCAAACCCGTCTGATAAAAACTTTGAGATAGCCATTTTATAAAAATAGTTCAAAGACCATATTATGAAAACTCCGGGATCAACACAGCCCCCCAAGCCCGAGGGAAGGCGTTGTAACTTATGCCCTGGGGGAATATTTGGTTCTTATTGAAGAGATGCCCGTAAAAACTTCAGAGAGGGCTTATTTGATTGGAAATTGAAAGTTCTAGTTCAGTTTTTTTAGATTCAAAAGAGATTGGAGGGTAACTAGCCCCCTTATGCCCCCTTTTCCCCAATTACGTCCAATAAAAATTTTGAGATAGTCATTAAGCTAAAAATTGCTCAAAAGTCAGATAACAAAAACTTAGGTATGGTCACAACCCCACAGGGCCCGGGGCCAGGCGTTTTAAGTTATGGTTCTTATGAAATGAATGCTCGTATAAAGTTCAGAAAGGGCTCATTTGATTGGAAATTGAAAGTTCGATCTCTTTATTAATTGTCAAAAGAGATCCAAGGACAGCTACCCCCCCCCCCCCCCACACACCTTCTTTTTCCAAACCCATCTGATGAAAATTTTTAGAGAGACATTTTGTTAAAAATATTTCAAAGGTCGGATAAGAAAAACTCCAGTGTCACTACAACCCTCAGGGCCCAAGAAAAGGCGTTCTAAGTTATGCCCTAAGGACATATATGGTTCTTATGAAAGGGATGCTCGTATAAACTTCATAGAGGGCTCATTTGATTGAAAATTGAAAGTTCTAGTTCACCTTTTCAGAGTCAAGAGAGTTAAGGGCAACTAGGCCCCCCCGCCCTGTAGCGGATGGGTTTTCCCCAAACCCATACGCTACAAATTTTGAGATATCCAGTTTTTTGGAAATTGTTCAAAAATTAGATAACAACAATTCCCCCAGGGCCCGAGGGATAGGTGTTTTAAGTGTTGTCCTGGGGGCGTATATGGTTCTTATGAAAGGGATACTCGTTTAAACTTCAGAGAGGGCTCCTTTGATTGGAAATTGAAAGTTCTAGTTCAATTTTTAAGAGTCAAAAGATATACAAGGGCAACTCCCCCCCCCCCACACACACACACAACCTTATTTCCCCAAGCCCAACCGACAAAATTTTTATAATATCTATTTCATGAAAAATAGTTCAAAGGTCAGATAAGGAAAATTCCTGTGTCGACGCAACCCCCCAGGGCCCGGAGGCAGACGTTATGAGTAATGCTCTAGGGGTATATATAGTTCTTACGGAAGGGATGCTCGTATAAACTTTGAAGAGGGCTCATTTGATTGGAAATTGAAAGTTCTTGTTCACTTTTTAAGAGTCAAAAGAGGTCAGAGGGCAATTAGCCTCCCCCTCTACAACATAAATGCATCAGATAAAAATTTTGAGACAGACATTTTGTTAAGAATAGTTCAAAGTTCAGATAACAAAAAAATCCGGTGTCGACACTGCCCCCCAGGGCCCAGGGGTATGCGTTGTAAGTTATGCCCTGGGGGCATAGATGGTTGTTGTAGAAGGGATGCTCGTATAAACTTCATAGAGGGCTCATTTTATTGGAAATTGAAAGTTATAATTCACTGCTTAAGAGTCAAAATTGATTGTAGGGCAGCTATCCTCCCCCCACACTCCATTTATTTTTTTCACAGAGTCACTTCACACAAAAGGGGTCCCCGTATAAACTTGAAAGGGGGCTCATTCGATTGGAAATCGAGAGTTCTAGTTTATCGGATAGGTAAACCAATCCAATAAAATTTGAGGTGACCATTTTGTTAAAAATAGTTCAAACATCAGATATTAAAACTTTGGGGACAACACAACCCCCGGGGCCCAGGGAAAGGCGTTTTAAGTTATACTCTGGGGACATATATGGTTCTTATAGAAGGAATGCTCGTAGAAACTTCAGAGAGGGTTCATTTGATTGAAAATAGAAATTTCTAGTTCACTTTCAAAAATTCCAGAGATACCGATGGTTAATTAGCCCCCCATGCACTTTTTCCCCAAATCCATCGTATAAAAACTTTGAGATAGCCATTTTGTTAAAAATAGTTCAAACATCAGATAATAAAAACACCGAGGTTGACACAAACCCATTTTTTCACTTTGATATTGTTACTTTAATACCAGTTTTGATACTTTAATGAAAATTTTGTTATTTTTTTTAAGTCTGATTTTGAAATAAGGAACATTTAAAAACTGGAAACTTTTTGCAATAAAAAACGAACAAAAATTAATCAAAAAAACTTTCCGAAAAATAAGTTTTTCAAAGAAAACTAAAGGCAATTTTAAAATTAAGCTGAGCAGATACAAATACCTGTTAAAATTAAAACTCAAAACGACCAGAAATTACTATTAAAGAATAAATGAAACCCAAAACGAACAGAAATTAAATAAACAATCATAGCAAAAAACATCCAACAAGTAATAACATAAATGAATAAATACATCTTAAAGCAAGTAATGCTCAGATTGAATATAAAAATCAAGCTTAAAAAGAAAAAAAATTTTAGTATTGAAGTATAAATGAAACTTAAAACGAACGGAAATTAAATAAACAATCAATGCAAACAAACATACAATAGATGTTAATGTAAATTAATAAATAAATCTTAAAACGATTGAAACTTAAATTGAATTAAGATTTAATATTTATTTATTAATTTACATTAATATCTATTGTATGTTTGTTTGCACTGATTGTTTATTAAATTTCTGTTCGTTTTTAGTTTCATTTAAACTTCAATAGCAAATTTTTTTTTTCGTTTTAAGCTTGATTTTCATGTTCAATCTAATCATTACTCGCTTTAAGATCTCTTTATTCATTTATTTTATCACTTGCTGGATGTTTTTTGCTAAGATTGTTTATTTAATTTCTGTTCGTTTTGGGTTTAACTTATCCTTTAATAGCAATTTCAGGTCATATTGAGTTTGAGTTTTAACAGGTATTTGTATCTGGCGAGCTTAAGTTTAAAATGGCCTTTACTTTTCTTTGAAGAACTTATTTTTCGGAAAGTTTTTTAAACTAATAATCATAAAATGAGCAAGTAGTATTCTATTATTAATACCTTCCCATCCCAAACAAGACTTAGCAGCTTCCTTATTCATCCTGAGCTCTACTCCCTGTCTATGTACCCGATCCTTCCTGCTTGAGTAAGCAAATTCTATATCACCTAATTTCATGATTCCTACCCCTGGGATATGAGTTTTTGAAACTCCTATTAAGTCCAGTTTGAATCGTCTGAATTCATCCGTCAAAATTTCGAAACAATAGTCATTTTTTAACTCCATACCATTCCAAGTTCCAATTTTCATGCTCTTTAAATCATTGAAATTATTTTGGCCTCAGGAAAAGCAATGATCCTTGATACCGGTGCATGATGGGGATCACATATCTTCTCAAGTCTACACTTGATGTGCTTAAGCCGGCTTAAAAGCGGACCGCAAAACTCCCTGAGACGTCCAGAATAAATGGAGGCTTTTTGCAATCCTGGGCCCATCTTGGTCTCAACATGGTTTTCATCACTGGACGTGCTCTTCTACCAACAACAGTCAAAATCCTCATTATATATTCATGGCTACAAATATTATGCTACAAAGGGGAGGCAACCCATAGTTGATAAATTAGTTGGGAAGAGGTTTTTCATCCTGAAAACGCCCATCAAAACAGACTAAGCCCAGAATAATTGTCCAATAATCAGAATCCCGTGCGAATGCTGTGTCGGTTACTAGACTATAATTTCCTCGAGGGGTGCCACTCCTCAAGTTGGAATAGAGTGGACCACAAGGTCCCCAGTATTGCAGGTACCCCGAAAGGGTTGAGGCAGCCCTTTGCAGAGGCCGTTGTCCATAGATCTGGGTCTTACGCCCTTCCGCAGTTGTCCTCCTATAGAGGATCCTCCCATGATGGTGTTCTGCATCACCATGCAATTTAACCCATTACTGGAAAAAGGTTTGTAACTCATGGGATGTGTGAACACACCGGTGGGCCCTGTTGAGTGTTAATTTGAGGGGCCTTCTTCTTCCTCCACCTGTATCTATGGCCCTGGGCGAGGGTGCCCCAGTTTCTATTTTGGACCCCCAGGGAAAAGGTCCTACCTTGGTCCGTGCCTCATATGGAGGTAACCTGCATATCTGTAGGGCATTCCCCTATTGCCAACTGAGGACACGCTGAGTGGCCAGGGGGAGGCGCCTTAAAGCTGCCAAATGGTAAATACACTTTATATATTAGATAAATGGTATTTATTACCTATAACTTACGAATTTATAGTCTATAGACAACTTATAACCTAAATCAGATTCTAACCTATATTTATTTTTATTGTGTCTAACCTATAACTTATTGCCTATGGCCTGTAACCAACTTGTAACCTAAAGCATGTTTTAACCTGCACTTTGCATTATGTATAACCTATAAACTATATCTTATAATCTATAATATATAATCTATATATATATATATATATATATATATATATATATATATATATATATATATATATATATATATATATATATATATATATATATATATATATATATATATATATATATATATATATATATATATATATATATATATATATATATGTATATATATATATATATCCTCAATACATAATTTCCAGAACTTTCAACCACTTTGAACAAAATGGCTATCTCTAGACTTTGATTGAATGTTTTTGGGGAAATGGTGGGCGTGAGAGGGGGCTAATTACTCTCCATTCACTTTCGAGTATTAAAAAGGGCACTAGCCCTTTCAATTTCCAATCAAATGAGCCCTTTTTGAAATTTCTTCTATAGCTTTCTATATAAAACTTATATGCCCCAGGGCATAACTTACAACCCTTGCACTGAGGGCTCTGAATGGGTTATCATCCTAAAAGACCTAATGTCCAGAACGTTCAACTACGTTGAACAAAATCGATATCTCAAAATTTTTATTGGATGTGTTTTGGAAAATGCTGGACGTGAGAGGGGGATAGTTGCACTTCAATCACTTTCAACTATTAAAAAGGGCACTAGCCCTTTGAATTTCCAATTGAATGAGCCCTTTTTGAAGTTTCTACAATATCGCTTTCTATAAAAAACCTTATATGCCCCCAGGGCATAACTTACAACCCTTGCCCTGAGGGCTGTGAGGGGGAGGGGTTGTCATCCTTAAAGACCTAATTTCCAAAACTTTCAACTATGCTGAATAAAAAGACTATCTAAAAGTTTTGATTGGATGTGTTTGGGGAGAAGGTGGGCGTGAGAAGCGGGTTAATTGCCCTCAAATCACTTTCGACTATTAGAAAGGGCAATAGCCCTTTGAATTTCCAATTGAATGAGCCCTTTTTCAGGTTTCTATGACAAAGATTTCAATAGAAACCTTATATGCCCCCAGTGCATAATTTATAACCCTTGCCCTGAAGACTGTAAAGGGAGTGTCCTTCTCAAAAGTATAATTTCCAGAACTTTCAACTGCGTGGAACAAAAAGGCTATCTCCAAACTTTGATCGGATGGGTTTGGGGAAATGGTGGGAGTGGAAGGGGTGTTAATTGCCTTCCAATCACTTTAGGCTATTAAAAAGGGCACTAGTCATTTCAGTTTCCAATCGAATGTGCCCTTTTTGAAGTTTTTACGACACCGCTTTCTATAAAAACCTTATATGCCCTCAGGGTATAACTTACATCCCTTGCCCTGAGGACTGTGGGGGGGGGGGTATCATCCTCAAAGACATAATTTCCAGAACTTTCAACCACGTTGAACAAAATGACTATTTCAAAATTTTGATCGGATGTATTTGGGGAAATGGTGGGCGGGGAAGGGGTGCTAGTTGCCTTCCAATCACTTTCGACTATTAAAAAGGGCACTAGCCATTTCAGTTTCCAACCGAATGAGCCATCTTTGAGGTTTTTACGACAACACTTTCTATAAAAACCTTATCAGCCCTCAGGGCATAACTTACAACCCTTCCCCGTAGGGCTGAGGGGGGGGGGTTGTCATCCTCAAAGACCTAGTTTTCAGAACTTTCAACCACGTTGAACAAAATGGCTATTGCAAAATTTTGATTGGATATGTTTGGGAAAAAAATGGGCCTGAGGGGGGGGTTAGTTGCCCTCCAATCACTTTTCTATACAAGTTTTCTATACAACGTTTTTGGACAGGGCGGTTAAAATGGTGTTCTTCATGTTTTGACGTAAAACTTTTTTAGGAGTTATGGGTTATTTTAGTTTTTACTGTGGGGCGTGATCGTCTCTTATTAGGTTGCTAGCTACTGCTGCAACCCGGATGTACTACCGGAATTATGGACGTCACTGAAACCCTCATTCTTCGGCGCAACTGCCTAATCATCATCGAAAAGACCGAAAATTATACTTGGAGGATCAAAATCACCAGAAGTATTAAGTGGGTCGGTTAGGCCACAAGGCACCAGTCACGGATCAGCATAAACCAAGGTCTTTTTTTTAGCAAGCATTTAGATAAACAAGTGGCACTAATGGCAAAAAATATCCCAGATCGGTCGTCACGACAGTTCGTGGACAGATATATTTTAAGTTCAACAATGTTTTGAATTCTAACTACTAAAAAGTCATTTGCTGAATCAAAAATATACGAAGGAAAACATGACTTCACATAGGTCGTTAGGACACCACAAGACTGGTCATAAGACTGACAGCGACGCGCAGCGACCGAGAATACTGTATGATTATTTGATAATTCCAAAATTTTCATGCTCAAAATAGTTGCAAATTGCTCTTAAATACACTTTATGTCATATTTAGATAAAAAGCATTTAAGAAGCACAGATCGATTTAGCAATGTTCCATCTAAATTCCATGAGCCAATTGCATCAGAAATGGAGGATTCTCGGTCCATTTCTTCATCATACCTTGAGAGGGTGGGTTTTTTAATATTGGTCATGCTAGGTCTAACCTATTTCAGGACGGTAATCTACAGTTTCTCTTTGAGCATGGCAGCAACCTCAGGCTAACTAGCTTTCATTTTATTCAACTT
This sequence comes from Artemia sp. Qi Xiang Cuo, assembly GCF_049724085.1. Taxonomy (NCBI): domain Eukaryota; kingdom Metazoa; phylum Arthropoda; class Branchiopoda; order Anostraca; family Artemiidae; genus Artemia; species Artemia sp. Qi Xiang Cuo. The sequence goes on along the minus strand of NC_142798.1, from coordinate 14,370,192 downwards.
TCTTAGCTCACTTATTTCCGTTGAGTTGGGGCAAACGCTGTCCAAAAACTGCTTACGGGCAGTGGGGTAGCAGCGCAGTAGCAGCGGTCATAGTCTAAAGCAGTCGCAGGCAAAAGTAGCCAAAGTCATAAGTAGTTGCAGTCATAAGCAGTCACAGCGACCGAGAATACTTTATGATTATTTGATAGTTCCAAAATGTTCATACTCAAAATAGTTGCAAATTGCTCTTAAATTGTAGTAAAAAAAAAAATTAAAACAGGCAACAAGAAGACTCATGCAGCAGGATTGTGCACGTAGAAATATATACATTCTAACAGACAACAAAGCATGCATTAAGACTTTTCATAATATAAAGAGTTTGCAATATAGCACTGAATAGCTACTATAAATAGGTATATCTAGCTACTATAGCTAGCTATAAAACACTGAACAATCTAGTAAGTATAGTACACCAGATTACACTAATGGGGGCCCAAGAACACTCAAGGATCAAAGGTTATGAGGTAACAGAGAAGGCAGCCAAGGCTTGGACGTCACTGAGGAAATATGAATTGTAACTTTTCATCCCCCTTTGTCATGGCTGCTTTAAATCGGCTGGGAGGAGATTAAGAGCAATTGAAGAGTAGAACAAAATTGACATAGGAAGCTGGGATGCAATGGAAGTAAAATGAAGCAAAGAAACTACTTCCAAAACTTAGTCCCACCCAGACAGAACATGTGCGACTAAAAAACGTCAGAGGTAAGAATGATAAATGAAACCATAAAAAAATGAGAAATTTTGGGAAACACCTTGCCCAAATCCGGCAGGTTGACTACTAGCAAATAAAGATACTAAAATTGAATTGAACCCAATACAAATTCTGAACACAATACAATACAAATGCTCAAAATAGTTGCAAATTGCTCTTAAATACACTTTATGTCACATTTTGATAAAAAACATTTAAGAAGCACAGACCGATTTAGCAATGTTCCATCTAAATTCCATGAGCCAATTGCATCAGAGATGGAGGATTCTCGGTCCATTTCTTCATCATACCTTGAGAGGGTGGGTTTTTGACTCATTTTGGTAGGGGTTTAGGACTGTTTATCACTTTATTAGCTGGACACATTACACTATAGCATGTGTGACCTACATTTTCACACGATACAGAGCACATGTCTATTGCAAATATTATCTTTCGTGGATGTGTGGTTAGAAGCACCACTACGACTAAAAACAGGCGTCAGTATGCAGATGGCCGCTATTTGACCCACTTTGAGAGAAAAACATATTTCTGAAGAAGTCTGACCTCTTCAGCAGGCAGCTTCAAATACCCAACCCGAACTGTAACTGCAAGACAATCTTCAAGATCCTTCCAGGTAATACAGCTTGAACACTTTGGAACACTGAAAGTCACCGATTTCTATTGCACTTTATGCCCTTGGAACAAATGATTTTACATCAATATAGGTCATGCTAGGTCGAACCTATTTCAGGACGGTAATCTACATTTTCTCTTTGAGCATGGCAGCAACCTCAGGCTAACTAGCTTTCATTTTATCAAAAATCTTCTCAGTATATGATTTATGTTTGACGTATAGTTCCAGTTCTGTTTCAACTTTCTTAGCTCACTTATTTCCGTTGAGTTGGGGCAAACGCTGTCCAAATACTGCTTACGGGCAGTGGGGTTATCAAGAGATTCTGGTATTTTGAGAACAACGGTATAAGATGGTTGGAGATACAGCAACCAGATTAGCAAGGCCTGGGATGCTCCTCACCGAGGAGCAGCACAGGCTCTGCGCTTTAACTGTAGATACAAAGTTCTTATATTCTAGACTTAAATCGCTTACCTTTTGGGCTAGCGTAGCGCCTGCCTCACCAAGAATTGTAGGGACTTCATCCTGTTCTTATATAACGTACTTTGGTTGGGCCACTGAATTTCAATTACAATAGTCAGACACTTATAAAGTGTCGGTGAAATTGTCAGTAACTTTCTGCCTCTCAGTTTGCCGAGCAGCATAGCTCGTCACAGACCAAATCATTTTCTTCGCTGCGTTCACCATTTCTTCAGCGCAAAAATTGAAATACGTTTTGATGATTTCGGTATTCGTATCTCCTTTTGATTTCACTCGCACGGCAAAATTCAGAACAACGGTCTGTACTATTCTAGTTGGCAGCATCCTGGGATCTACCCCGGATTAACAAGGAAAGTTTCAGTCCCCTTTCACCTGATCCCCGCAGTCGAAAGAAGACTATCCCGGTAGGTACACTGGTACTTGCCCCTTTTCTGCTTGCCAGTTAGGGCACATGGGTTACGTTAAAACGTATTCGGATACTTAAATTGAAACCAGATTAAATGCAAAAATCTTTTTTTTTTCAAAATATAAATAAATGTCTAGAAAATATGTCAGTAGATAATAATACTTTTAATCCATATCAAAATGTTTTGAATGAATTGTTGCTAAGTTAACACCGGTCACTAAATTAATTTAAGATCCTACGGAGTTTCAAGTTCATAAAATCCAAAAAAGGTGTAACAACTCTCAAGACTAAAGTGTAGCTGAAGAAAGTTTGTAGTAAAAAAATTAAAACAAGCAACAAGAAGACTGATGCAGCAGGATCGTGCACGTAGAAATATATACATTCTAACAGACAACAAAGCATGCATTAAGACTTTTCATAATATAAAGAGTTTGCAATGAAGCACTGAATAGCTACTATAAATAGGTATAGCTAGCTACTATAGCTAGCTATAGAACACTGAACAATCTAGTAAGTATAGTACACCAGATTACACTAATGGGGGCCCAAGGACACTCAAGGATCAAATTTTATGAGGTAACAGAGAAGGCAGCCAAGGCTTGGACGTCACTGAGAAAATATGAATTGGAACTTTTCATCCCCCTTTCTCATGGCTGCTTTAAATCAGCTGGGAGGAGATTAAGAGCAATTGAAGAGTGGAACAAAATTGGCATAGGAAGCTGGGATGCAATGGAAGTAAAATGAAGCAAAGGAACTACTTCCAAAACTTAGTCCCACCCTGACAGAACATATGCGACAAAAAAAAGGTTAGAGGTGAGAATGATAAATGAAACCATAAAAAATTAAAAATTTTGGGAAGCACCTTGCCCAAATCCGGCCGGTTGACTACTAACGAATAAAGATACTAAAATTGAATTGAGCACATTACAAATTCCAAGTTGTCATTATATCATTTTTTAAAAGCCAATGTTGGAAAGAAGAATATGACTGTTTCAGCAAGGAGACGTCTGGCTTAAGATTGTCCAGTTAGGATTACATACTGGATAGAGTTTCTCGTCTTTTGAATGTGAAGCTGGAGGAAATTGTTGGGGAAGAAAGAGTTCAAAAACTGACATAGTTTGTGGCAAGGTTGGGGAATAAAAATATTTTTGGGTTTTCCCAGCCTTAAAATAGCTGTGTTTCGTTTTCTTTTAAGGGTGTGGAGGCAAAGGATCTTTGAGGCCTTAGACTTGACCCAAAGCTGTTATAGGCTCATCATACAACATACTACAAATTCCAAGCTGTCATTATGTAACCTTTGAAAAGCCAATGTTGCAAAGAAAAAGTCTCAGTGACGAGAAGTCACAGTTGCAAGCAGTCGTAGTCAGAATCAGTCAAAGGTACAAGTAGTTCCAGTCACATTCGCTAGAAATGAAGTCACAAGTGCCCATAGTTGCAGTCACAAGCTTATGCAGTCGCAGGTAGTAACAGTTGCAATCTTAAGTAGTCGAAGTTGTTGTCACAAGTAGTTGCTGTCGTGGTTGCAAATAGTCACAGTCACAAGTAGCAGCGGTCATAGTCTAAAGTGGTTGCAGGCAAAAGTAACCGAAGTCATAAGTAGTTGCAGTTATAAGCAGTCACAATCACAAGCAGTCAAAGCTGCCATCGCAAATAGTCGGAGTCACAAGTAGTCAATGTCGAAGTCACAAGTAGTCACAGTCGTAGTACCAATTGTTTTCGTCCACATTCACAATCGTATTTAGCAGTAGTATTAGTATCAATGGTAGTAGTGGTAGTAGTAGTATTATTTGCAATAGTAGTAGTAGTTGTAGTAATAGTTATAATAGTAGCAGTAGCAGCAGTAGTAGGAGTATCACTAGTAGTAGTAGCAGTAGTAGCAGTAACAAAATGCAAATAGTCTTTTGCTTTGTCCAATACCCCCCCCCCCCCCTACACATCTTGAAAGGTTTATCTTAAGATGTATCTGATATACCGGTGATATGCCCTTTGGGCAACTTGTGACCATATAGTTTGTTTTATTTAGTTCAACATCTCCCTCATCATTCCAGGGTAACACCTTTCTTCTTTTGGAAGCCCAAATCAAATGTGTCCCCTTTTTCAAAGAACAACCCCTATATGTCAACAATCGGCAACTGGTATAACTAACAGCCCTTGCCCCAAGGGCTGTGGGGACCATATTAACCCTCATGGTATAGTTATTAGACCTTTCAACTATTTTCAACGAAATGGCTCTTTCTGAATTTTGATTGAATGTCAATCTTCTAAGGGAAATGACATCACTTTTTCATAGGCAGTGGAACAGCGTTGCCTAAGTAAAGAACGATGTTGGCAAAATGTATTATTTTTTTGTTTCTTTCTTTCTTTCTTTTAGACCAGGGCACTCCTATCAAGGGAATTGTCGCATAAACTTCAACAAGGGATCATTCGATTGGAAATTGGAAGGGCTTATACCCTTTTTATTAGCCGAAAGTGACTGGAAGGCATGGGGGCATATAAAGTTTCGTATAGAACGTAGCGTCGTGGGAACTTCAAAAATGGCTCATTCGATTGGAGTTGAAAGTGATTGGAAGGAAACTAACCCCTATCTCACACCCCCTATTTCTCCAAACACAGCCAATCAGAATTTTGAGATAGCAACTTTGTTCAACTTAGTTGAAAGTTCCGAAAAGGATGTCTTTAAGGTTGATAACCCCCTCAGAGCCCTCAGGATAAGGTTTGTAAGTTATGCCCTGGGGCATATGAAGTTTTTATAGAAAGTGTTGTCGTAGAAAGTGTTGTTGTACAAACTTCAAAAAGAGCTCATTCAGTCGGAAATTGAAAGGGCTAGTGCCCTTTTTAATAGTCAAAAGTGAATAGAAGGCAACAAACCCCCTCTAATGCCTACCATTTCCCCAAACACATCCGATCAAAATTTGGAGATAGCTATTTTGTTCAACGTAGTTTAAAGTCTATGAAATTAGGTCTTTAAGGATGACAACTGCCCACAACCCCCAGGGCAAGGGTTGTAAGTTATGTCCGGGGGGCATATAACGTTTTATAGAAAGAGTTGTCGTAAAAACTTCAAAAAGAGCTCATTCGATTGGAAATTGAAAGGGCTATAGCCATTTTAAATGATGTCTTGAACTGATTTCTTTGAGGATGAAAACCTCCCCCCCCCCCCAGCCCTACGGGCTAGTGCTGTAAGTTAAGCCCTGGGGTCATATAAGGTTTATATAGAAAGGGTTGCCGCGGAAACTTCAAAAAGGGCTCATTCGATTGGAAAAATTGAAATGGCTAGTGCCCTTTTTAATAGTCGAAAGTGATTTGAGGGCAACTAACCCCCCTCTCACGCCCACCTTTTCGCCAAAAACATCCAATCCAAAAATTTTGATATTGCTATTTTTTCAACGTATTTGAAAGTTCTGGAAATTAGGTCTTTTGAGGATGAAAACCACTCAGAGCCTCAGGGTAAGGGTTGTAGGATATCTTTGGGGGCAAATAATCTTTTTTATAGAAAGCGTGGTTGTAGAATCTTCAAAGAGTCCTCATACGATTGGAAATTGAAAGAGCTAGTGTTCTTTATAATAGTCGAGTGTGACATTTCCCCAAAAATATCCAATCAGAATTTTGAGATAACCATTATCTTCAACGTAGTTTAAATGTCTAGAAATTAGGTCTTTGAGAATGAACACCCCCTCCCCCCGACAACCCCCAAGACAAGGGTTGTAAGTTATGCCCTGGGGGGATATAAGGTTTTTATAGATAGTGTTGTTTTAGAAACTTCAAAAGAGGGTTCATTTGATTGGAAATTGAAAGGGCTACTGCCCTTTTTAAGAGTCGAATGTGATTGGAGGGCAAATAACCCCCCTCTCACGCCAAACTTTTCCCTAAACACATCCAATAAAAATTTGGAGATAGCCATTTATCAACGCAGTTGAAAGTTCTGGAAATTATGTCTTTGAGGATGACAGCCCCCTCACAGCCCTCAAGGCAAGGCTTGTAACTTATGCCCTGGGGGCATATAAGGTTTTTGAAAGGGCTAGAGCCTTTTTTAATAGTTTAAAGTGATTAGAGGGCAACTAACCCCCCTCTCAAGCCCGCCGTTTCCCCAAACACACCCAATGAAAATTTTGAGCCATTTTGTTCAATGTTGTTGAAAGTTCTGGATATTAAGTTTTTGAGGATGACGAACTCCCAATACCTCTAAGGGCAAGGGTTGCAAGCTATACCCCGGGGGTATATAAGGTCTTATAGATAGTGCTGTCGTAGAAACTTCAAAAAGGGCTCATTCAATTGGATTTTTTCCCCAAACACCTTTCCACCATTTCCCCAAAAACATCCAATTAAAATTTTGAGACAGTCAGTTTGTTCAACGTAGTTGAAAGTTCTGGAAATTATGTCTTTGAGGATGCCAACCCCCTCAAAGCCCTCAGGGCAAGGGTTGTAACTTATGCCCTGGAGGCATATAAGGTTTTGAAAGGGCTAGAGCCATTTTTCATAGTCGAAAGTGATAAGAGGGCAAATAACCCCCCTCTCACGCCCGCCGTTTCCCCAAACACACCCAATTAAAATTTTGAGAAAGCCATTTTATTCAATGTAGTTGAAAGTTCTGGAAATGATGTTTTTGAGGATGAAAACAACCCCCCAGCCCTTATATATGCCCCCAGGTCATAACTTATAACCCTAGCACTGAGTGCTCTGAAGGGGTTATCTTCGTAAAAGACCTAATTTTCAGAACTTTCAACTAGGTTTTGAACAAAAGGGCTATCTCACAATTTTCATTGGATGTGTTTGGGGAAATGATGGGCGTGAGAAGGGGGATAATTACCCTTCCATCCCTTTCGACCATTAAAAAGGGCACTGGTTCTTCCAATATCCAATCGAATGAACCCTTTTTGAAGTTTCTACAACATCGCTTTCTATAAAAATCTTATATACCCCCTGGGCATAGCTTACAACCCTTGCCCTGACAGATGTGAGGGGGAGGGGTTGTCATCCTTAAAGACCTAATTTCCAAAACTTTCAACTATTCTGAACAGGCTATCTAAAAGTTTTAATTGGATGTGTTTGGGGAAAAGATGGGCGTGAGAAGGGGGTTAGTTGCCCTCAAATCACTTTTGTCTATTAGAGAGGTCACTAGCCCTTTGAATTTCCAATCAAAAGAGTTCTATTTCAGGTTTTTACGACAAACATTTCAATAAAAACCTTATATGCCCCCAGTGCATAATTTATAACCCTTGCCCTGAAGACTGTGGGGGGAGTGTCCTGCTCAAAGGTATAATTTCCAGAACTTTCAACTGCGTGGAACAAAGTGGCTGTCTCCAAATTTTGATTGGATGTGTTTGGGGAAACGATGGGCGTGGAAGGGGTGTTAGTTTCCTTCCAATGACTTTCGACTATTAAAAAGGGCACTAGCCATTTCAGTTTCCAATCGAATGAGCCCTTTTTGATGTTTTTACGACAACACTTTCTATAAAAACCTTATAGGCCCTCAGGGCACAACTTACAACCCTTCTCCGTAGGGCTGTGGGGGTGGGGGAGGAGGTTGTCATGCTCAAAGACCTAATTTCCAGAACTTTCAACCACGTTGAACGAAATGGCTATTTCCGAATTTTGATTGCATATGTTTGGGGAAAAGGTGGGCGTGAGAGGGCGGTTAGTTGCCCTCCAATCACTTTCAAATATTAAAAAGGACACAAGCACTTTGAATTTCCAATCGAATGAGTCTTTTTTTGAACTTTCTGCGACAATGCTTTCTATAAAAATCTTATATGCCCCCAGGGCATAACTTACAACCCTTGCCCTGAGGACTCTGGGGGAAGGGTACTCCTCAAAAACATAATTTTTATCAGGAAATCAACTACACTGAACAAAATGGCTATCTCAAAATTTTGAGTGGATGTGTTTCGGGAAATGGTGGGCGTGGAAGGGGTGTTAGTTTCCTTCCAATCACTTTTGACTATTAAAAAGGGCAAATAACATTTGCTAAGAAAAAGGCATTTTTTCGTAAAAACATTGATTCTTGTAATTATGTCGTTTTTTCTTTTATTGTCGTGTCAAAATTAAGCGTGTATAAAGATTACATCTACTCATTACGTCATTTACGGTTATAACCTATATGATTATAAAGTCATTCATCAGGTTTGTATACGACAATGCATTTTTTTTTTTGTCAAAATTGATTCTATTTTAAAAGAAATTTTATTCTTAACTACTAGAGGCACTAGATGTGGCAGTTTTCTTTAAAATGAGCCATTATACACGTCTCTATGATTTTTTCAGCTAGCTGAAGAGAAAAAGACTGAAAAAAGATGCCGGATATGCAGAATACCATGGTTGCAGCTTCTGTTCTTGATTTTAAGCCCGAGATAATTACCTTGTGTTCAAGCCTAGAGACGGTAAGTTTTCTATAGAACGTTTTTGGACAGGGCGGTTTTAATGGTGTTCTTTATGTTTTGATGTGACTCTTTTTTAGGAGTTATGGGTTATTTTAGTTTTTCTATGGGACGTGATCATCTCTTACTAGGTTGCTGGCTACTGCTGAAACCCGGGTGTACTACCGGAATTATGGACGTCACTGAAGCTCTCACTCTTCAGCGCAACTACCTAAGCATCATCGAAAAGACAAAAAGTGATACTCGGACGATCAAAATCCACCAGTCACCAGTCACGGTTCAGCATTAATCCTGGTCTTTTATTTTTAGCAAGCATTTAGATAAACAAGTGGCACTAATGGCAAACAATTTCCCAGATCGTTCGTCACGACAGATCGTGGACAGATATATGTTAAGTACAACAACGTTTTAAATTCTAACTGCTAAAAAGTCACTTGCTGAATCAAAATATGTGAAGGAAAACGTGACTTCACAGAGGTCGTTAGAACACCACAAGACTGGTCATAAAACTGACAGCGACGCGCAGCGACCGAGAATAATGTATGATTATTTGATAATTCCAAAATGTTCAGGCTCAAAATAGTTGCAAATTGCTCTTAAATACACTTTATGTCATATTTTGATAAAAATCATTTCAGAAGCACAGACCGATTTATCAAAGTTCCATCTAAATTCCATGAGCCAATTGCATCAGAAATGGACTATTCTCGATCCATTTCTTCATCATACCTTGAGAGGGTGGGTTTTCGACTCATTTTGGTAGGGGTTTAGGACTGTTTTTCGCCTTATTAGCTGTTTATCGCCTTATTAACATTACACTATAGCATGTGTGACCTACATTTTCACAAGCTGCAGAGCACATGTATATTGCACATACTATCTTTTGTGGAGGTGTGGTTAGAAGCATCACAGCGACCAAAAACAGGCGTCAGTAAGCAGTTGGCCATTATATGACCCACTTTGAGAGAAAAAAATATTTCTGGAGAAGTCTGACCTCTTCCACAGGCAGCTTCTCATACCCAACCCGTACTGTAACTGCAAGACAATCTTCAAGATCCTTCCTGGTCAAGAAATACAGCTTGAACGCTTTGGAACACTGAAAGTTACCGATTTCTATTGCACTTTATGCCCTTAGAAGAAATAATTTTACATCAGTATGGGTCATGCTAGGTCGAACCTATTTCAGGACGGTAATCTACAGTTTCTCTTTGAGCATGGCAGCAACCTCAGGCTAACTAGCTTTCATTTTATAAAAAATCTTCTCAGTATATGATTTATGTTTGACGTATAGTTCCAGTTCTTTTTCAACTTTCTTAGCTCACTTATTTCCGTTGAGTTGGGGCAAACGCTGTCCAAAAACTGCTTACGGGCAGTAGGGTTATCAAGAGATTCTGGTATTTTGAGAACAACGGTATAAGATGGCTGGAGATACAGCAATCAGATTAGCAAGGCCTGGGATGCTCCTCACCGAGGGGCGGCACAGGCTCTGCGCTTTAACTGTAGATACAAAGTTCCTACAATCTAGATATAAATCGCTTACCTTTTGGGTTAGCGTAGCGCCTGCCTCACCAAAAATTGTAGGGACTTCATCTTGTTCATATATAACGTACTTTGGTTGGGCCACTGAATTTCTATTACAATAGTCAAACACTTTCAAAGTGTCGGTGAAATTGTCAGTAACTTTCTGCCTTTCGGTCTGCTGAGCAGCATAGCTCGTCACAGACCAAATCATTTTCTTCGTTGCGTTCACCATTTCTTCAGCGCAAAAATCGCAGCATGTTTTGATGATTTCTGTATTCGTATTTTTTTTTCGCTCGCACGGCAAAATTCAGAACAACGGTCTGTACTAGTCCAGCTGGCAGCATCCTGGGATCTACCCCAAATAAACAAGGAAAGTTTCAGTCCCCTTTCACCTGATCCCCGTAGTCAAAGGAAGACTCTCCCGGTAGGTACACTGGTACTTGCCCCTTTTCTGCTTGCCAGTTAAGGTACATGGGTTACGCTAAAACGGATTCGGATACTTAAATTGAAACCAGATTAAATACAAAAATCAATTTTTTTCAAAATATAAATAAATGTCTAGAAAATATGTCAGTAGATAATAATACATTTAATCCATATCAAAATGTTTTGAATGAATTGTTGCTATATTAACATCGGTCACTGAATTAATTTAAGATCCTCCGGAGTTTCAAGTTCATAAAATCCAAAAAAGTATAACTGAAGAAAGTTTGTAGTAAAAAAAAATTAAAACAGGCAACAAGAAGACGATGCAGCTGGATTGTGCACGTAGAAATATATACATTCTAACAGACAACAAAGCATGCATTAAGACTTTTCATAATATCAAGAGTTTGCAATAAAGCACTAAATAGCTACTATAAATAGCTATAGCTAGCTACTATAGCTAGCTATATAGTAGTGAACAATCTAGTAACTATAGTACACCAGATTACACTAATGGAGTTCCGAGGACACTCAGAGATCAAAGGTTCTGAGATAACAAAGAAGGCAGTCAAGGCTTGGACGTCACTGAGAAAATATGAATTGGAAACTTTTCATCCCCCTTTCTCATGGCTGCTTTAAATCGGCTGGGAGGAGATTAAGAGCAATTGAACAGTGGAAAAAATTGACATAGGAAGCTGGGATGCAATGGAAGTAAAATGAAGCAAAGGAACTACTTTCAAAACTTAGTCCCACCCTGACAGAACATATATGACTAGAGAAAGGTCAGAGGTAAGAATGATAAATGAAACCATAAAAAGAATTAGAAATTTTGGGAAGCACCTTTCCCATATCCGGCGGGCTGACTACTATCTAATAAAGATACTAAAATTGAATTGAACACATCACAAATTCCAAGTTGTCATTATATTATTTTTTAAAAGCTAATGTTGCAAAGAAGAATATGACTGTTTCAGCGAGGAGACATCTGACTTAAGATTGTCCAGTTAGGATTACATACTGGATAGAGTTTCTCGTCTTTTGAATGTGAAGCTGGAGGAAATAGTTGGGGAAGAAAGAGTTCAAAACTGACATAGTGCGCGGCAAGGTTGGGGAAACAAATATTTTTGGGTTTTTCAAGCCTTAAAATAGTTGTTTTTCGTTTTCTTTTAAGGGTGTGGAGGCAAAGGATCTTTAAGGCCTGAGACTTGACCCCAAGGTGTTATAGGCTCATCACACAACACATTAAAAATTCCAAGCTGTCATTATGTAACTTTTGAAAAGCCAATGTTGCAAAGAAAAAGTCTCAGTGACCAGAAGTCACAGTTGCAAGCAGTCGCAGTCAGAATCAGTCAAAGGTGCAAGTAGTTCCAGTCACATTCGCTAGAAATGAAGTCGCAAGTACCCATAGTTGTGATCACAAGCTTATGCAGTCGCAGGTGACATCACTTTTTCATAGGCAGCGGAATAGTGTTGCCTAAGTAAAGAACAATGTTGGCACAATGTATTTTTTTTGTTTCTTTCTTTCATTCTTTTAGACCAGGGCACTTCATACCGAAGGAATGTCGCATAAACCTTGACAAGGGATCATTAGATTGGAAATTGGAACGGCTTGTACCCTTTTTAATGGCCAAAAGGGATTGGAACTAACACCTCTTCCACGCCCACCAGTTCCCCAAACCCATCAAATCAAAATTTTAAGATAGCCATTTTGTTCAACGTAGTTGAAAGATCTGGAAAATATGCCTTTGAGGAGGATAATCCCCCAAAGCCCTCAGGGCAAGGGGTGTAAATTATGCCCTGGGGGCATATATGGTTCTTATAGAAAGTATTGTCGTAGAAACTTCCAAGGTGGCTCATTCGATTGGAAATTCAAAGGGCTCTCATGCCCATCATTTCCCCACACATATCCAATCAAAATTTTGAGGTAGCCGTTTTTTGAACGGAGTTAAAAGTTCTGGAAATTAGGTCATTGAGGATAACAACCCCCACAACCCTCAAAGCAAGGGTTGTAAGTTATGCCTTGGGGGCACATAAAGTTTCATATAGAACGTGCTGTCGTGAGAACTTCAAAAAGGGCTCATTCGATTGGAGTTGAAAGTGATTGGAAGGAAACTAACCCCCATCTCACGCCGCCTATTTCCCCAAACACAGCCAATCAGCATTTTTAGATAGCAACTTTGTTCAACTTAGTTGAAAGTTCTGGAAATGATGTCTTTGAGGTTGATAAACCCCTCAGAGCCCTCAGGATAAGGTTTGTAAGTTATGCCCTGTTTTTTTTTTTATTCCAATATTCACGGCGCCAGGTACTTCAAAGTATCTGATATGCCGCTATTCATTTACCTCTTTCAATGACCTCGAGGTTTTAAATGTCTATTGAACCTTCTTTTGAAGGTGTCAACAGAGGGATTTGCAGGGATAATATCCCCAGGAAGATCGTTCCAGATAGAAGTGCAACGCCGGATGAAGCTGTTCCTCAAGTACTCGGTTTTCGGCGTATCCTTCTTTAGATATTTGGACCGAGTTGTTTGCCTTCGTGTCTGCCTTGTCAGCTGGAAAAAGGGGGGCACAATTCGAGAGAGCTCGTCTGAAGGAGGTGAATTCATGTACTTGTAGAAAACAGCCATCGACGCTACATCAAACCTTTTATTTAGAGGCTGGAGCAATTCTTATGTAGAGGCGCAGCCCGCCCTATTTGCCCTATTCTGGATCTTCTGAAGTGGTGCCAACAGCGTTTTCGGAGCACCAGCAAATAGCGGGCATCCATATTCAGCTATGGGTCTGATGCAAGACTTGTAGAGTGGGATGATCGAGCTTGATGGAAGAAGGTTTTTGCAGCGAAGAGTAACTCCCAGCTTTCTTGCGCAGGAGGTTCTCACCCGATCAAGGTGGTTGTTCTAAGAGAGATCATTGGAGAAATTAATCCCCAGTAGACGAAGCTCGTCGACTCTCTTTATAGCTTCATTTTTGAAGATGAAACTGGGGTGTTCACGTGGCACCTTTGATCGGGTAATTAGAAGCTCCTTTGTTTTCGATGCATTGAAGTTGATCATCCATGCATAACACCACTTTTCAATTTTCAAAAAATCCATCTGTAGCGAAAGGGAGGCTTGTGTTGGGTCTTCGTGTTTAGGGACGGCTGAGTGTGTCGTGGTATCGTCGGCAAAGTGATGCAGAGGGTTTGCGAGGTTATCTCCCAAGTCGTTTATGTAGATAAGGAAGAGCGTAGGTCCCAAGACACAGCCCTGGGGTACCCCTGCTTTCACTGGATATTCGCGGGAAACAAACCCGTCAAGAACAGCCCACAGTGAACGATCGGAAAGAAAGCTCTCAATCGCTTTTAACAGACATCCACGAACACCATACACATAGAGTTTCTTTAGCAGGTCACGGTGCCATACTCTGTCAAAAGCTTTCGCAATGTCGAAGGATAGTAGCCTGATGTCGTATCCCATTGCCAGTAGTTCTACCCACTCCTGATACTGGGCCACTAGGCAGTCTAATGTTGAGCGTTTCCGGCGGAATTCATATTGGGGATCGCCTAGAAGGTCATTTGATTCTAGGTACTTAGGAAGTGTTTTATTGGAGACGCTCTCGTAGACTTTTCCAACACAGGAGAGAAGGCTCATAGGCCTGTAGGAGCCCACGCTCGTTGGATCGCCTTCTGGCTTTAGAGTAGGTATAACATGGGCGGACTTCCATGTTCGTGGGAAGGTTCCGGAGCGAAAGCACAGCCGGAAAAGCAATGACAAGGGTCCAGCTAGTTCGGCACTGCAGGACTTGAGGACAACATTTGGTATGTTGTCAGGACCCATTGCTTTGGTCACATTCAGATGCTGCAGAATGCGAAGGATCTTGGGAGCAGAAAAATTCACTCGTTCCAGGACAGTATGGGTTCGGTCGGAGAATTTTGGCACTTCTCTACCGTCATCGTCTAGATTCGAGAATTCGGCAAAAGCCTTAGCAAGAGCTTCAGCCTTTGCCAGTGGATCTTGTACCACTGTCCCGTTACTCTGGAGAGAAGGAATTGCGGTCCCCTTGGACGACGGTAAGGCCTCCTTGACAATTTTCCACCAACTCTTTGCCGAAGCAAGTTGAAGTTTGGTGGTGAATTTCTCCTTATACTGATCCCGGGACTGCCGAATCGCTCGAACTGCATCTTTGCGCCCATTTATGAATGCAATTCTGTCCTCTTCGCTCTTCGAAAGTAGCCATCGCTTGTGTGCCTTTTGCTTTGCTCGGATTGTCTTCTTACACTGGGCGTTGAACCAAGGTTTGTCCTTACTGGAAACCTGGATCCGCTTTGAAGGGATATGCTTTTCGACAGAGTCAACTATGGCCTGCTGGTATTTATCTGCAGCTTTCTCCGGGCCTTCCAGGAAGAAGGCTCTCCACTGCTGAGAAAAAAGAGTGTTTCTCAAACCGTCCCAATCACTTCTTTTGTATAGCCAGATTGTTCGTTCATGCTTTACTTGAGGCGGAATACGTAGGTTTCCACGTGCAACGACGGCAACGTGGTCACTGGTGAAAGCATTAGCGTCTACGTTAAAGGAGTCAGGGTGATCTGTAAGGAAAAGGTCAAGACATATAAAGTTTTTATAGAAAGCGTTGTCGTAGAAACTTCAAAAAGGGCTCATTTGATTGGAAATTGAAAGGGCTAGTACCCTATTTAATAGTCGAAAGTGATTGGATGGCAACTAGCCCCCCCTCACGCCCACCATTTTCTTAAGGACATCCAATCAAAATTTTTAGATAGTCATTGTGTCTAACGTAGTTGAAAGTTCTTGAAACTATTTCTTTGAGGAAGACAAACCCCCCAACCCATCAGGGCACGGGTTGTGAGCAATGCACTGGAGCATATAAGGTTTTTCTATATAGTGTTGTCTCAGAAACTTCAAAAAGAGCTCATTCAATCGGAAATTCAAAGGGCTAGTGTCCTTTTTAATAGTCAAAAGTGACTAGAGGGCAACAAACCCCCCTTTAACGCCCATCATTTCCCCAAACACATCCAATCAAATTTTGAGATAGCTATTTTGTTCAACGTAGTTTAAAGTTTATGAAATTGGGTCTTTAAGGATGACAATCCCCCAAAACCCCCATAGCAAGGGTTGTAAGTTATGTCCTGGGGGCATATAATGTTTTATAGAAAATGTTGTCGTAGAAACTTCAAAAAGAGCTCATTCGATTGGAAATTGAAAGGGCTATAACTATTTTAAATGATGTCTGGAAATTATGTCTTTGAGGATTACAACCTCGCCCCCCCACAGACCTAAGGGCTAGTGCTGTAAGTTTTGCCCTGGGGGCATATAAGGTTTATATAGAAAGGGTTGTCGCAGAAACTTCAAAAAGGGCTCATTCGATTGGAAATTCAAAGGGCTAGTGCCCTTTTCAATAATGGAAAGTAATTGAAGGGCAAACCCCCTCTCACACCCATCATTTCCCCAAACACATCCAATCCAGAAAATTTTGAGATTGCTATTTTTTTCAACATATTTGAAAGTTCTGGAAATTAGGTCTTGTAAGGATGACAACCACCCACAGCCCTCAGGGTAAGGGTTGTAGGTTATACCCTGGGGGCAAATAACCTTTGTTATAGAAAGCGTGGTTGTAGAAACTTCAAAGAGGCCTTATTCGATTGGAAATTGAAAGGGCTAGTGTTCTTTATAATAGTCAAATGTGATTGGAGGGAAACTAATCCCCCTCTCACAACCACCATTTCCCCAAAAATATCTAATCAAAATTTTGAGATAACCATTATGTTCAACTTCGTTTAAATGTCTAGAAATTAGGTCTTTGAGAATGACCCCCCCCCCCCACAACCCTCAGGACAAGGGTTATAAGTTATGCCCTGGGGGCATATGAGATTTTTATAAATAGTGTTGTTTTAGAAACTTCAAAAAGGTTCATTCTATTGGAAATCGAAAGGGCTACTGCCCTTTTTAATGGTCGAATGTGATTGGAGGGCAACTAACCCCCCTCTCACGCCAACCTTTTCCCTAAACACATCCAATAAAAATTTGGAGATAGCTATTTTTCAATGTAGTTGAAAGTTCTGAAAATTATGTCTTTGAGGATGACAACCCCCCCACAGCCCTCAGGGCAAGGGTTGTAAGTAATGCCCTGGGGGCATAAAAGATTTTTGAAAGGCCTAGAGCCATTTTTAATAGTCGAAAGTGATTAGAGGGCAACTAACCTCCCTTTCACGCCCGCCGTTTCCCCAAACACACCAAATTAAAATTTTGAGACAGCCATTTTGTTCAATGTAGTTGAAAGTTCTGGTAATTATGTCTTTGAGGATGACAAAATCCCCATACCTCTAAGGGCAAGGGTTGTAAGTTATGCCCCGGGGGCCTATAAGGTCTTATAGATAGTGCTGTCGTAGAAACTTTTAAAAGGGCTCATTCAACTGGAAATTGAAAGGGCTAGTGCCCTTTTTAAAAGTCGAAAGTGTTTGGAGGGCAATTAACCCCCCCTTATGCCCACCATTTCCCCAAACACATACAATCAAAATTTTGAGACAGTCATTTTGTTCAAAGTAGTTGAAAGTTCTGGAAATGATGTCTTTGAGGATGAAAACAACCCCCCCTCCCTCAGCCCTAAGGGCTAAGGCTGTAAGTTATGCCCTCGGGGCATATAAGGTTTTTTATAGAAAGCGTGGTTGTGGAAACTTCAAGGAGGGCTCATTCGATTCGAAATTGAAAGGGCTTGTGCCCTTTTTAATAATAGAGAGTAATCGGACGGCAAATAACCCCTCTCTCACACCCACCATTTCCCCAAACACATCCATTCCAAAATTTTGAAATAGATTCAACGTAGTTGAAAGTTCTGGATATTAGGTCCTTTGAGGGTGATAACCCCCCACAACCCTCAGAGTTTTAAGTCATGCCCTGGGAAATTGATTGGAAATTGAAAGGGCTAGTGCCCTTTTTAATAGTCAAAAGTGATTTGAGGATAGCTAACTCCACTCTCACGCCCACCATTTCCCAGAACACATTCAATCAATATTTTAAAAATTTTGTCAAAAGCAATTGGTGGGCGAATGCAACCCCCACGCCCATCATTTCCCCAAACACTTCCAACCAACATTTTGATATGGCCATTTTGTTGAACGTAGTTGAAGGGTCTTGAAATTACGTCTTTGGGTAGGACAACCCCTCCACAGCTCTCAGGGTTAAGGCTGTAAATTATGATACGGGGGCATATAAGCTATTTTTGGAACGCGTTGTCGTTAAAACTTCAAAAAGGATTCATTCGATTGCAAATTAAGAGGGCTATTGCCCTTTTTAATAGTCGAAAGTAGTCCTAAGGACAATTACCTTCTCCCTACGCCCATTGTTTCCCAAAACATTTCCCCTCAAACGATCAACATTTTGATATGGCCATTTTGTTCAACGTAGTTGAAAGGTCTGAAAATTATGTCTTTGACGATAATAATCCTCCCCAATAGCCCTCTGGACAAGCGTCCTAAGTTATGCCCTTGGGCCATATAATGTTCTTATAGATAGTTTTGTCATAGAAGCTTCAAAAACAGCTGATCAATTGGAAATTGAGAGGATTACTGCATTTTTTATTAGTCGAAAATGATCAGAGGGAAAATGCCCCCTCCCACGCCCATCATCTCCCCAAACCCTCTGCATCAAAATTTGATATAGCCATTTTGTTCAACGTGTTTGAAAAGTCTGGAAATTATTTCTTTCAGGATAAAAATCCCTACAGCCCTCAGGGCAAGGGTTGTAAGTTATGCCCTGGGGGTATATAAGGTTTTATAGAAATCAAGGTCATATAAACTTTGTATAGGGCTCATTGGATTGGTAATCAGATGCTCTAGCGCTCTTTTTCAGATGCAAAGTAAACGGAGGGCAGCTATTCCCCCTCCGCATAAACACGCAAATTTTCCCGAAATGCATCTTATAGAAATTTTCAGACATCGATTCTATTCAAAACAGTATAAATATCATATAACACTGCTTTGGGGTTAAAAAAACCCAAGAGATTAGGGGCAAGGTTTTTAAGGTACGTTCAGGGGGCATTTAAGGTTTTTAGAGAAGGGATGGTTGTCAAACTTTAGAAGAGGCTCAGTCTTTTTCCCTGAAAAAGACTATGTCAATATAAAACGAACAGAAATTAATTAAAAAAAAAATTTTCCACAAAATTATATTTTCAAAAAAAAGTACAGAACTCCATTAAACCAATAATGAACAAAAATAGGATCATTTAATCATAAAACTACCACAAATAAGTATCAATAGATACATGAGGATTACCCCCCCCCCACGCCCATCATTTCCCAAGCATTTTCCCCCAAACGATCAACATTTTGATATGGCCATTTTGTTCAACGTAGTTGAAAGGTCAGAAAATTATGTCTTTGACGATAAAAATCCTCCCCCCATAGCCCTCTGGACAAGCGTCCTAAGTTATGCCCTTGGTGCATACAATGTTCTTATAGATAGTTTTGTCGTGGAAGCTTTAAAAACAGCTGATCGATTGGAAATTGAGAGGACTGCTGCATTTTTGTTAGTCGAAAGTGATCAGAGGGCAAATGTCCCCCCATGTCCGTCATTTCCCCAAACTCTTTCAATCAAAATTTGAGATAGCCATTTTGTTCAACGTCTTTGAAAGGTCTGGAAATTATGTCTTTCGGGATAAAAAATCCCTCCAGCCCTCAGGGCAAGGGTTGTAAGTTATGCCCTTGGGGCATATAAGGTTTTTGTAGAAAGCATGGTCATATAAACTTTGGAGGGGCTTATTGGATTGGTAATCAGATGCTCTAGCGCTCTTTTTCAGAGTCAAAGTAATTGGAGGGCAGCTATCCCCCATCCACCCAAATACGTCATATTGTCCCGAAATGCATCTAATAGACATTTTGAGATATCGATTCTATTCAAAATAGTCTAAATATCATAAAACAAGGCTTTGGGGTTGAAACAATCCCAATAGATTAGGGGCAAGGGTTTGAAGTTACACTCAGGGGGTATTTAAGGTGTCTAGAGAAGGGATGGTTGTTTAACTTTAGAAGAGGCTCAGTCTTTTTCCCTGAAACGGACTATGTCAATATAAAACGAACAGAAACTAATTTAAAAAAAAGATTTTCCACAAAATAAGGTTTTCAGAAAAAAGTACAGAACTCCATTAAACCAAAATTGAACAAAAATGGAATCAAATAATCATTCAAATACCCCAAATCAGTATCAATAAATAAATCAGACCCAAAACAAACAGAAATTAAAGTAAATTACATAAATAAAATAAATTACAGAAATTATAATAAATTAAAATAAAAATAAATATATTTAAAATATTCTATTAAATATTTTCATTTTTATAACTTTAAGAAATCAAAAATCAATTAAGATTTTTAGGAGAAAATATCAGCATATGTATATTAAACTGACAATGCACATTTTTTCCGTAAGTTCTTTTGAATTTGTTTCAGTAAAGTACAAATTATATTCTGGCTTTTAGAAAGCAGAGGGGTTTAGAAACCTACTCGTATTAATTTCTGCTCGTTTTGAGTTTGACTCTATTACTTATTTTAATTTATGTTTGTTTTGTGTGTCATTTATTTATTGACACTGATTTGTTGTAGCTGTATGCTTCGTAGATTATTTTATTCTGTTTTTGTTCATATTCAGTTTAATGGAGTTCTTTACTTCTTTTTGAAAAACTTATTTTGTGGAAAAAGTTTTTTAATTAATCATAGGTAGCGCAATAGCGCTGCCTAAGTAAAGAACGATGTTGGCACTATGTATTATTATTATTTTTTTTTTTTTTTTTGGTTTTAGACCAGGGCACTTCGTATCGAAGGAGTTGTCGTAGAAACTTCAAAAAGAACTCATTCGATTGGAAATTGGAGTGGCTTGCGCCCTTTTTAATAGTGAAAGTGATTGGAAGGCAACTCACATCCCTTCCACACCCACCATTTCCCCAAACACATCCAATCAACATTTTGAGGTAGCCGTTTTGTTCAGCGTAGATGATTTCTAAATAGAAATTATGTTTTTGAGGAGGACACTCCCCCACAAGCCTCATGGCATGGGTTTTAAGTTATGCCCTGGGGCATATAAGGTTTTTATAGAAAGCGTTGTCGAAGAAACTTTAAAAAAGGCTTATGCGATTGGAAATTTGAAGGGCTAGTGCCCTTTTTAAGAGTCGAAAGTGATCGGAGGGCAACTAACCACCCTCTCATGTCCATCTTTTCCCCAAACACATCCAATAAAATTTTGAAACTCTATGATTTCTAAAAGCCAGAATATAATTTGTACTTTACTGAAAAAATTCTTTTAAATGTTTTCACTTTTATAACTTTAATAAATCAAAGATGAATTAAGATTTTAAGCAATAAATATCAGCATATGTATATTTATCTTACAATGTACAATTTTTTCAGTAAACTCGTCTGATTTTTTTTCAGTGAAGTACAAATTATATTCTGGCTTTTAGAAATCATAAGGGTTTTGAACCCTACTCATATTAATTTCTGCTCGTTTTGAGTTTGACTCTGTTACTATTTTAATTTCTGTTAGTTTTGGGTTTCAATTATTTATTGACACTGATTTGTGATAGTTGTATGCTTGGTAGACTGTTTTATTCTATTTTCGTTCATTTTTGGTTTGATGGAGTTCTTTACTTTTTGTTGAAAAACTTATTTTGTTGAAAAAGTTTTTTTTAATTAATTTATTAAAAAGGGCTAAAAAATTTCAATTTGTAATCGGCGTAGCCACCTTCAAAGTTTTTACGACAACTCCTTCCGTATAAAGCTGCCGGGGGGAAAAATACCGAAGCCTTATCCCTCTTAACTTAAGCAGCACTTATTACGCTTCCCTAAATATTTAGCTTATGTCAAATGGCACATTTGCTTTCTTCAATAAATAATTCTTTGGCCAGTTGTTAATTGATATAATTTTTAAATCGATAAGTGTTATTATTATAATATTTGTGTGTCAAAACTTTTGCTTAAGAAATAAATATTCGGATCGAATTAACTTTTACTTCCAGATCAATATTTAGCTTTAACTGGCTCCATTTTAATGTCTGTTAATTGTAAATAGAATTAAAATTTTTATTTTCAAGTTTTTTTTTACTAAAGAGCTAAAATACTTGAACTAAATTTAAATTATATTTTACACATAAGTCAACTATCAGACTAATATTTTCAAGCCTAACTTGACAGCATTTTATACTGCGTTGTCGCTTAATATCTAATTTGCTTTACGTTCCTATGTAAGTTATTCCGGGTACATTTTCGCTTTTCAATTGATTTAAATAATTGATTGTTCGGAAAACGAAAGAAATTTTGCATACAAAACACAATATACGCAACGTATTTGCTTATACATTATGTATATATAATTAATTATGAATATAAATTGAAAAGAAATAGGTCTTTGAACAGCGAAAACCCCGCTTTAGAGGCTTTATGTTGGCTCTTATACTTGCCTGGGCCACCAGCATTTGTTAGTGGCCTTCGGCTTTTGCCATTGACACCGGCACATGGCGAGTAGTGGCGTAAATTTTTTGGAGCTATTAATTTCTTCTTCTTCTATTTAACAGCAGGCGGGCTTTTCAGTAACACTATTTAGCCCTTTTCCTTTTGCTTCACTCTGTGGGCTACAGAGCTACTGGCTTGATTGCCTCATATTTATTAGATATATTCAGATATCTTTCAGCAGATCTTTCGACTCTAGGAGTTCAAATATAAGATGATAGATGTCAATTTCTATACTCTGTGTGCAGGTATAGTTGGCTAGGCTCTTGGCTGATAGTGGGATTTTGTGGTGTTTGAAGTATTTTTAACAGTTTAGAAAGCAAGGTATGTTGTGCAGACGTCAGCATATTACATTCAAATAGGCAATGGTCAATTGTTTCATTATTCATATTACAATGCCTGCAAAGAGGGGACAGGGGAATTGAACCACTTGAATTAGAAAGCTTATATGAGAATGCAAGGAAATTTAGTCCATTTGTTCCAGAACGAATTCTATGATAAATTTTAGAAAGATACTTATTGGGAAAGGGGGAAAGGATAGGATTAATCTTATTAAAATTAATATCTGATAGCCTCCATCGGTAAATATCTCTAATTGGGATTGGTCTCCCACTTGGCTGGTCAATATTTATAGCATTTTTTGCTATTTCATCAACCTGATGATTACCACTTATGCCAGAGTGGCTAGGAATGTACTGAAAGTAAGTTTTTATGCCACTTGAAGCAAGATTATCAATAATACTGAGACAATGATAAGTGTCAATGTCCAACTTATATTGAGGAGCTGAGGCCAGCAACTCAAGGCTTGATAAAGAGTCGGACTAAATGATAATATTATTCGAATTTTCAATCAAAGATTGGTTTTGCTTAAGGTGTTCTAATGCCATGATTATGGCATTTAACTCAGCAGACATTATAGATAAATTATTAAATAATCTCTTGCCCATTGCAATTTTCAGGTGAGGAAGGAAAACACCACTTGCAACCTTCTCATTCATTTTTGATCCATCAACAAATATTTGGAAATGATTTTTATAGGTAATTGTATTAAGTTCTGCAAATCTTTTCTGAACAAAAGCAATGGGGGTTAAATCTTTATTCCATTTTGAAAATTCAGTATTTATTATGGGAAATGACCAATTCCATGGAGGGGATTGGGGGAAAGTAGGTTCAATAGACTTTGCTGGTACAGGGAACTTCTTTTGAATATTGGCATACTCATTTGCAATACCTCTATACATAGCTGGATTTCTTAACCAATTATGTAATGTGTGTGAGCTATTTGATTCAATTTTTGTAAGATGTTTTATCAAGAGAAAGCTACGTCTCTCCCTTATTGTTGTTAATCCACTCTCCATAAGCAGAGACTTGGTGCTTGTGGGTTTCCTAAGACCAAATATGAGACGTATTATATCATTTTGTGTTGTTTCAATTTTTTGCATCTGGGTCTTTGCACATGCACCATAGACAATGAGCCCATAGTCAATATGGGGTCTTATATGTGATTTATAAAACTGGAGTAAGGTTTTCTCCTTACAACCCCAAGGTGTGGAAAGAAGTCTTTTTAGTATATTTGCTTTTCTATAACATTTTTTTATTGTGTTTGAAATGTGGAGGTGGAAATTAAGTTTTTGGTCAAGCATGAGACCTAGGTAATTAATATTATTATCTTCTGGAATAGTTGTTTTTATTTAGAGTTAGTTTTGCATTAACATGGTTTCACTTCCTGTGAAATTGGATTATTTTTGACTTGGTGGGTGCAATGGGTAAATCTGAATGTTGAGAGAATTTTTCAAACTGGAAAAGTGACTTTTGCAGATTTGACTGTGCTATCTGAAAGGTGTTGCCAGATGACCATAGCACCAGATCATCAGCATATTGTAGATTCGTGTGGTGCTTATTCGTGTGGTCCTAATTTTAGTCTGTCCTTATTCAGTTTCTCCGACTTCTTCCTCTGGATTTATTTGGCAGCTTCGTTTTTTCGACCCTCACACATTTGCCATGATGACAAAACAATTCTGGCTTGTTAGTATTTATCCTTTTTAGTTTGTACTTTCCAGATATTTATCGCCAATGCATATTCTTCCTAAAGTCAATATGATGAGGTGTTAACACACATAAACTTATGCATATATTTTTATAAATATTAATATTTACAAAAAAACATTAATAAGGAAAACATCGCTGGTCAGAATAACCGAAAGCTGCTCCATTAAGAAAAGGAAATCAGCTTTCAGCCAATAATGTTTGTTTTCAATTATTGACCGCGAACAAGCAAAATTCTTAAAGATCAAACTCATGAGTTAGCCTATGCTGGTGTAAGTAGGCTGTACAGTAGTTGGCCACTTCTGAGAGGAAAATGCTTAGGAAAATATCAGTCCAGTTTCCAATGCTGTAGAGAAAATTTCTCAATATAATAAAAGTTATAGGAATAGACTTGTCCTATCATTAGGTTTTGTATTTTATGCCACTTCCAAGTAGCCTATCATGGTTGATCTTTCATAATTCACCCCTTCCCCCACATAGTCCCATTCATAATCAACAATCCTGTATATAGTCCTGACAATTATTTATTCATTATTGTGTATGGTCATATGGTGGTAGCAGGTTTTTAGGAACAACTGTCAGTTTTGTAAATTTACCCCCAAAATTATAAGGCCTATTTGTAAAGTTCTACGAAATCATATTATTGAGTTAGGAATAAAGTGAATACACCATTCGATGCCTTTTTTTATGCTGATTACAAATATAATAAGCATTTCTATTGGAATTGTTTCAGCCCCCCCCCCTATATAAGCTATACCTAACCTAACCCTGAATTGGCCTATATAGGGGGGGGGGGCTGAAACTCATTTCTAATAGAAATGCGTATTATATTTGTAATCAGCATAAAAAAAGGCATTGAATGGTGTATTCACTTTTTTCCTAACTCAATAATATGATTTTGTAGAACTTTACCAGCCTATTTAGCCTAGATAAAGACTGTTAATATTATAAAGCAAATTTTTGCCTTCTGTTTCTACTATTAGGCCTAGCAAATCTATCAACAGGACTCTAGGCATATAGCCTTATGACAATATGACAGGTAACATGAAAAAGGGCAAGTCTGGCAAGGCTTTCCTCTATTTTTTTTTATTTCTATGCCATATTTTCAACCTTCTAACAGTAGAAAAACTTCATTCAACAGATGTCATACTGACAGGTAGGGTCTTGAGGATCTGCTAGAGCCCTGAAATATCTGAGAAAATATCAGCATTACAGCTGTGTTTCTATTAAAATTTTCTAATATTTCAGGTAGGCCTATTCTACTTGTGCCAGCATTGCTTTCTCTCAGACAAAGTCAACAAATCTTCCATATTATCACCTTTCTAAATCTTGAATAATCATGTTCAACAGGGGAATAAAAAATGCCCATCTATATATTCATTGTTTGAACTGAATAGGACATTATTCCAGTTTGTTTACTTTTTGCTATCCCTAGGATGGTTATTTCTAAGCATACTTTGGTTGCTACTTTAGTTACTGTATTTTGTCAACTGTTTTTTTTTTAACTTGCTTTCACTTTCCCAAGGCTTGACATCCAGCTAGGTAAGAAGGTCCTTAGCATGGCTTTCTATAAGACAGATCCAACACAGCTTCTTCTGAAAAAGTTGACTGAGTAGTTAAATCAGTCTATATAGGTTACAAAGAGTGTAAATGGTTACTATCAGATTAGAGGATGTGGCAGCAGTCAATAAGAATTTTGCATTTGTTACAGTTGTACATTCTGCCCAGCTGGTAATGATCTTTAGAGCTTCTATGAATTTAGGAAGCTCTACCATAAACTGTGTTAAAGAATCATGTCTTTTGAATCCAGTGCATTTCACATGTGTGATATAGCACTAGCTTTTGAAAATGCACTTGCCTAGCTTTCTAACCTAAAATGTTGTTTAGAATAGATGGCTGTCTTTGCTTTGACATCACAACTGGATAATATTATTCAAAATTCTATAGGCTTACTGTTTAAAACCTTCTAGAACTGCACCTAACTCTAAGGTTTGTCTATTTTTGCAGTCAATTCAAGAAATTTCCTTAGTCACTTAAAAAGAAACAGGTTTTGACGCCAACACTTTTTGAAGCCTTGACAATTTACAGGATGACAAGCATCAAACACTCAATACTCTAAAGACAGCTCTCTGGAAAATCCTCTATAGCAGGCAGATCAAGTGTCATCAAATCCTTTCAAAAATGCATTTATCTTGCACTCAAGTCACAGAAATGTAATGATATAACTGTTTACCTATGCCAGAGGGAAGGGGGAGAGTTTCCCCTTGGCCCTCCCTGGATCTGCCCCTGTAGCATAATTGTTTTTGAGTTGAGAGCTCTTTTAACTTGGTGCAATCTAGTTTGGTAAGGGATTGTTTACAATATTAATCTAAATATTATTTGAAGTGATTTGAAAATGTAGACAACAATGGAAGGAACCATGGTAATCTGATCAAAACATGTTAAATTATATAAAGTAAGAATTTCTATTCCTTGTTTTTTTTTCTGTTTTCACTCGTTTTTAAAAAAAAAATAAATTTGACAATTATTGGCACCCTTGTCACATTGCCCCCCCCCACATTTTGCTAGTTGGAGACCTTTTCACATTGCCCAAGATTTTGCTCTAGATCCATCCCTGGATTGAATAAGACTTCTTTAACATCATATAGAATTTTTCTCTTTAAGCTCACAGGGAAAAACTTTTCCTGCTCAAATTTGGGCTGGAAGATCCAGTCCTGAAAGGTTAATTTACCTCATCCAATCATTTTCTGGGATAGTGGAAAGCTGTTATACCACAATTTTACCTCTGAATTTTTTAGAAAAGAGTAAAAGCATTTGAGCTATTTAAATTAAAATAAAAAAGACACCTATATCTATAATGAAGTACCCCCAAACCATTACTTTTTTGTATATAGGCTAATGATTTTACCAAAATATGACAATTAATTGACCATTTCACTACCCATGATCTTTGTGCAAGGAATACTAAAAATTAGAACACTTCAGATACTGCAGGGTATTTCTGAAGATGCAGGTAAAAATGGCTTGTTCCAAAATTGTTTATAATAGTAACATTTTAAGATGTGTCCTAATCTCATCATCTTCAATTCCAAGTAATTTTTCTGTCCAAAACATCAGACCGTTTATGTTTTAAATTTTGTAAAACAAGCACTGCTCCTTTTTTGAAATATTGTTTTAATTAAATTTAATTTAATTAAAACTTAATGATTTTTTCTAGGTGGTGGGGTCTGGGACCCTGTTTTTTTACTGTGATGTTTTACTATTTTGACTCCAAAAGTTTATCAAAGTCACCAACTTTATCTGTTTTTATGTCTACAGAGTCCACTAATTATTAATGGAAAGAAGTGCCTGGATTAAGAAAAAAGAAAAAGATAATGGAACGTATAAGATAAATTTTTGCAATGCAAAAAAAAATCATCTTTTGATGCTTTGGCTAGGGTTTTAAACAAACCTGATTAGTCTTGCTGATTCTGCTATTGCAATCAGAGAAACTCCCTAGTGGCATCTTTTCAAATTAATCTGACTTAATTATTAGAAACTCAGTGTTTTTTCTAATAATTAAAATCAACTTAAAAACAAGTCACCAAATGGGCTGCTAAATAATCATATCTAAAAGCAATTTGCCTTTTTCCATACTGTACTTGAACGTAGTATACTCAAAAGCACAATGTATAATACAGCCAATTAGATAAGGTTAATAAGGATTATAGTTTCTTAATGGTTTTACTTTTGTAACCTATAATCTTCCAAAAGTAATCAAAATTTTGGATAATTTTAGGAATTTTTTTATTTTTTTCTATATCAAATGAAATTGGTTCTGGATGGTTTTACACAAAAGTTATTGTTCTGATTCTCAAACTTTATATTTAGTTGAACAGGAAAAGAGGTGGATTAGATAATTTCGGAGACCACACTGCCTTTCCATGACGATAAATAAAAGTTCAAATAGGGATAAAATCCTTTTAATAGACAGTGATGATAGAAATTCACAAAAATACCAGATATTTCGGTCACATATACAGTGACCGTCATCAGTAGTAAAACTCTGATGTCTTACTACTGATGACGGTCACTGTATATGTGACCGAAATATCTGGTATTTTTGTGAATTTCTATCATCACTGTCTATTAAAAGGATTTTATCCCTATTTGAACTTTTATTTATCGAGGTGGATTAGTTTAACAGTTTTTAAACATTTAAACAACCAGTTCAAGTAAAAGTAACATAATGTTATTAAAAAAAAACAAAAAAAAAAAACTAAAAGACAACTGGATATGGTAACAAAAGGTGGTTTACTATATTTTCTTATCATTTGTTTGTTTTCAAATTTTCTTGCATTGTACATCTTCTTTGCGCGGTTATTTAGTGGCTAATTAGGCCATTGCCATTTTGTAGCATATGCTATGTAATGTAAAAATGTAAAATTTGTGAATTGCCAGCTAAAAATAATCCACCAGTTAGAATAAAATGTATCGTTTTACATATTTTATGTAAAATAGCTTGATAAGCTTACTTAGCCAATGGTAAACCAGTATTATGGATGGGGAAAATAGGTAGATTTGAACCAAAATTGTGTTTATTTTTGGGAAAATTTAGGTTTATTTATGCATTCATTAAAAAAAACTAAATTCCTGTTTATTTAAGGTGAGTCTAAAGTGTAACAAAACGGTGGGCTGTTTTTGAACATTATTTAAACAAGTTTTGGTCATGTTGCCAAAAAACTACTTTTGTCCCCAATTATATCTAATTTTGTCTTCTTTTTCTAGCTGTTTAGCAATGGAATCGGAAATTCATGAGATGCTCAAGTTCTGGGAAGATTTCTTTCTTAAAAATGCTCCATCAAAAGAAGCTGTTGTACAGCTTGAGAGTCTTAAAAGCTTTACTACTGAACATAAACACAGAAACTCAAGAATTGCTCTTGTCACGTCTGGAGGGACCATAGTTCCTCTTGAAAGAAACACAGTTAGATTTGTGGATAATTTTAGTGCTGGAACTAGAGGATCAATCTCAGCTGAATATTTTTTAAAGCATGGTTATGCTGTTGTGTTTATGTATAGGCCAAAAACCTTGGAACCATTTGCTAGACATTTTTCTACTCTGTCTTTGCTTGACACACTTGAAGAGAAATCTGACTTGATTTGTGTCAAAAAAGAAAAACTTGAAGTTGTCAAGAATGTATTGACAGGATACAGTAAAGCAAAAGGTGAGAATAAACTTCATTATTTAACATTTACAACACTGTCAGATTACTTGTGGTTGTTAAGAGAGGTTTCTCAGTGTCTAAGTGTGTTTGGGAAAGATGCTCTTCTGTATTTAGCTGCTGCTGTATCTGATTTTTATCTCCCTACAGAGCTGATGCCAGTTCACAAAATTGAATCTTCTGGTGGTCCTCCCACAATAACCCTAGAGATTGTTCCTAAGATGTTGAAACCACTTGTAAATCTGTGGGCTCCAGACGCCTATGTTGTTTCGTTCAAACTAGAAACCGACGTTAGCCGTTTAATTGATAAATGTAAAGCTGCTATAAAAAATTATAGTCATAAAATTGTTATTGGTAATATGTTACAGACTAGACGACATAAGGTTGTCCTTGTGGATTGTTTGTCGGTAAATGAAATCACTGCCAGAGAAGAGGAAGAAATTGAAGAAAAAATAGTAAACGAGCTGTGTAATAAACATCAGCAATTTATTGACATGTAATGTTTTCATTTGTTTTAGTGATTTTCTTATAATGTTCTTGTTACTTTTTTTTATAGTATATTAATAGTTAAATGTTACCATAGATTCATATTTATTAATTTTACTTTATATTCGTATATCTAGTATCATCTTCTTTTGCGTTTCTTTTTTCACTTGAATTTTACATGTATTGCTGCCATTCACCGCTTTTCTTGAATTTTTTTTTGGAAAATTCATCATAAATAGCCTTGATTTATTTGGATTGTCCCTTTTATTAGTTAAAAAAAAAATACTAAAAAAGAGGTTTTTCAAAGAAAAGAAAAATGTCAAACTTAAAATGAAAAGAAGTTGCTATGAATGAACATATATCTTAAACAAACAGAAATTAACCAGAACAATAATAAAAAACTTAACAATCACAGATACTACAATGGACAAAGAAAGTTCATAGAATTGTATCTTTTGGAGAAGTTGCAGTTATCATAGACTCTTTTTTATTCATTTTGTTTTATATTCTTATATCTAGTCATCTTCTGTCTTTTTTTTCTTTAAATGTTAGATGTATTGCTGCCTTTTACCATTTTTGTTGAATTTTTCTCTGAAGATTTATCATATATAGGTTTAACAGAAATTTAAATGAATAATCAAGCTAAACTTGACAGAAATAGCCACAAATAAAAGTGAGGTTACCATCTCTAAATTTTCTGAAGTTCAGAATTTCTCAAAGCCCTTTTGTCTTTGCCCTCCCCCAATACTCTCTGGAAGTCTCAGATGGATCCCCAAACCCAGGTTTTGCAAATATGCTATTTTGATAGCCTTGGTACACGTAATGTGTTTACTTTGCTACCCCATCATAGGCAGCGCAATCGCGCTGCCTAAGTAAAGAACAATGTTGGCACAATGTATTATTTATTTATTTTTCTTTAGTTTCCATACCACGGCACCTCATATCGAAGGAGTTGTTGTAGAAACTTCGAAAAGGGCTCATTCGATTGGAAATTGGAGTGGCTAGTGCCCTTTTTAATAGTCGAAAGTGATTGGAGGGCAACTAGCCCCCCTCCCCCCCGCCCATCTTTACCCCCAACACCCCCCATAAAAAATTTGAGATATCCTTTTTGTTCAGCGTAGTTGATTTCCAGATAGAAAATATATTTTGAGGAGAACACTCCCCCACAACCCTTAGGGCAAAGGTTTTAAGTTATGCCCTGGGGGAATATAAAAACAATGTTGGCACAATGTATTATTTATTATTTTTATTCCTTTTGAGTAGGGCACTTCGTATCAAAGAAGTTGTTGTAGAACCTTCAAAAAGGGCATATTCAATTGGAAATTCAAAGGGCTAGTGCCCTTTTTAATAGTCAAAAGTGATTGGACGGCAACTAACCCCCCTCTCACGCCCACCTTTTCCCCAAACACATCTAATCAAAATTTTGAGATAGCCATTTTATTCAACGTAGTTTTAAGTTATGGAAATTAGGTCTTTGAAAATGACACCCCCCCCCCCCTCCACAGACCTCTGGGCAAGGGTTGTAAGTTATGCACTGGGGGTATATAAGGTTCTTATAGAACGTGTTGTCGTAGAAACTTCAAAAAGGGCTCATTTGATTGGAAATTCAAATGGCTAGTGTCCTTATTAATAGTCGAAAGTGATTGGAAGGCAATTAACACCCCTTCCACGCCCACCATTTCCCCAAACACATCCAATCAAAATTTTGAGATAGCCATTTTGTTCCACGCAGTTTATAGTTCAGGAAATTATGCCTTTGAGCAGGACACTCCCCCAAAGTCTTCAGGGCAAGGGTTATAAGTTATGCCCTGGGGGCATATAAAGTTTGTATTGAAATCTTTGTTGTAGAAACTTCAAAAAGGGCTCATTCGATTGTAAATTCAAAGGTCTTGTGCCCTTTTTAATAGTCGAAAGTGATTTGAGGGCAACTAACCCCCCTCTTACGCCCACCTTGTCCCCAAATATATCCAATCAACATTTTGAAATCGCTATTTTGTTCAGCGTAGTTGATCTTCAGATAGAAGTTTTTGAGAAGGACACTCCCCCAGAGCCCTAAAGGCAACAATTGTAAGTTATGCCCTGGGGGCATATAAGGTTTTTTATAGAACGCGTTGTCGTAGAAACTTCAAAAAGGGCTCATTTGATTGGAAATTGAAATGCCTAGTGCCTTTTTTAATAGTAGAAAGTGATTAGAAGGCAACTAACACCCCTTCCACACCCACCATTTCCCTAAACACATCCAATAAAAATTTTGAGATAGCCATTTTTTTCACACAGTTTAAAGTTCAGGAAATTATACCTTTTGAGCAGGACACTCACCCCACAGTCTTCAGGGCAAAGGTTGTAAGTTATGCCCTGGGGACATATAAGGTCTTTATTGAAATCTTTGTCGTAGAAACTTGAAAAAGGGCTCATTCGATTGGAAATTCAAAGGGCTAGTGCCCTTTTTAATAGTCAAAAGAGATTTGAGGGCAACTAACCTCTCACGCCCTCCTTTTCCCCAAACACATCCAATCAAAATTTTGAGATAGCCATTTTGTTTCACGCAGTTTAAAGTTCAGGAAATGATACATTTGAGCTGGACACTCCCACCACAGTCTTCGGGGCAAGGGTTATAAGTTATGCCCTGGGGGCATATAGGTTCTTATTGAAATTTTTGTCATAGAAACTTGAAAAAGAGCTCTTTCGATTGGAAATTCAAAGGGCTGGTGCCCTTTTTAATTATCGAAAGTGATTTGAGGGCAACTAATCCCTCTCTCACGCCCACCTTTTCCTCAAATACATCCAATCAAAATTTTTAGATAGCTATTTTATTCAACGTAGTTGAAAGTTTTGGAAAAAAGGTCTTTAAGGCTTACAACCCCTCCCCCCCCCCCACAACCCTCAGGGCAAGGGTTGTAAGTTATTCTCTGGGGGCATGTAAGGTTTTTATAGAAAGCCATGTTGTAAAAACATCAAAAAGGGCTCTTTCAATTGGAAATTGAAAGGGCTTGTGCCCTTTTAATAGTGGAAAGTGATTGAAGGGGAACTAACCCCCTCTCACGCCCACCATTCCCCCAAACATATCCAATCAAACTTTTGAGATAATCATTTTGTTCAACGTAGTCGAAAGTTCTGGACATTAGGTCTTTTAGGAGTATAACCCCCTCAGAGCCCCCAGTGCAAGGGTTGTAAGCTATGCCCTGGGGACATATAAGGTTTATATAAAAAGTTGTTGTACAAATTTCAAAAAAGCCTCATTTGTTTGGAAATTGAAATTGCCCTTTTTAATATTCGGAAGTGAGTGGAGAGTAATTGACCCCCCTCTCACGCCTACCATTTCCTCAAACACATTCAATCAAAGTTTAGGGATAGGCATTTTGTTCAAGTTCTGGACATTATGTATTTAAGGATGACAAACCCCCCTGAGGCCCCAGGGCAAAGGTTATAAGTTATGCCCTAGGGGCATATAAGGTTTTTATAGATGGAGTTGTTGTAAAAACTTCAAAAGGGGTTCATTCAATTGGAAATTGAGAGGGCTAGTGCCCTTTTTAATAGTCGAAAGTGATTGGAGGGTAACTAATCACCCTCTCACGCCCACCATTCCCTCAAACACATCCAATCAAAATTTTCAGATAGCCATTTTGTTCAACGTAGTAGAAAGTTCTGGAAATTAGGTGTTTGAGAATGACAACCTCCCAGCCCTCAGGGCAAGGGTTGTAAGCTATGCCCTGGGGGCATATCATTTTTTTATTGAAAGCGTTGTCGTAGAAACTTCAAAAGGGCTCATTTGATTGGAAATTGAAAGGGCTAGTGCCTTTTTTAATAGTTGAAAGTGATGGGAGAGCGACAAACTCCCCTCTTACGCCCACCATTTTCCCAAACACATTCAATATTAATTTTGAGATGGCTGTTTTGTTTAACTTAGTTGAAAGTTCTGTATTTATGTCTTAGAGGATGACAACCATCCTCACAGCCCTTAAGGGTTGTAATTTATGCACTGGGGGCATATAAGGTGTTTATAGAGAGCGTTGTCGCAGAAACTCAAAAAGGGCTTATTCGAATAGAAATCGAAAGGCCTAGTGCCCTTTTTAATAGTCGAAAGTGATGGGAAGGCTTGAAATTTTTATAGTAAAGATTAATGTGGGTATAATGTATGATTTTTGTTCTTGTTGTTGTTTAGACCAGGGCACATAGTGTCAAAGGAACTATCATAGGAACTTCGAGAAGAGGTCATATGGTTGGAAATAAAAAGGGCTGAAAACTTTTTTAATAGTCGATAGTGATTGGGGTTCAAATAGTCCCCCTCCCACGCCTACCCACTCATTTGCCATTATGTTTAAAAACTAAATGTTGCCTTAATATTAAATCAAACTACATTGTGCTGATGCTAATTCCCAATAAGGCATCTCAGCAGTATCCCAAGAAGGACTGAGGGTATTATGTTCAAACTTTCGGTGCTACTTCTGCTCTTAAAATTTAACCAAGTCAAAATAGCATAAGTGTATCCAAGCTATCAAAGAAAGTAAGCAGATTTTTTTGCAAATGGTATCAAGTTTTCCATTTCAGGTCAACTAGAGGAGGTATGAAACGAAATTATACACTACTATTTGTGTCCAGATTTTTAAAAGGGTGTATTTTGTTAAAAATTGCTGAAAGTGTTTCTCCCGCATAAAAATAGCAGGCCAAACTATAAAGTCTTAAAACGAAAAGATTTGAAGTATTATTTTCTTTTTCCCTGAAAAGACTATGTCAATATAAAACGAACAGAAAATAATTAAAAAAAACTTTTTCCATAAAATAAGTTTTTCAAAGAAAAGTAAAGAACTCCATTAAACAAAAAAATGAGCAAAAATTAAATCAAATAATCTACCAAGCGTGAAACTACCACAAATCAGCATCGATAAATAAATGAAACCCAAAACGAACAGAAATTAGAATAAAAAACCAAGTCAAACTCGAAACGAGCAGAAATTAACATAAGTTGGGCACAAAACCCCTATGCCTTCCCAAGGCCAGAACATAATTTGTATTTTATTAAAAAAATACAAATGAATGTGCATTGTCAGTTTAATATACATATACTGATATTTAGTAATAAAAATGTTAATATTATTTGGTTTATTAAAGTTGTAAAAGTAAAAAAAATAAATTTTTTTTCAGTAAAGTGCAAATTCTTAATAGTGTCTATTGATTTAGTTTAAGATACCTTCAACATTTTCCAAAGTTTCATCTTAATACCCTTAGCCTTCATTTAACGACACACAAACAGAGACGACTAACACACAGAGGCGACACACACACACAGAGACGACTCACACACAGAGACGACACACACACAGAGACGACACACACACAGACTTGACACACACACAGAGACGACACAAACACAGAAACGACAAACGAAAAACGATAGACGAAAGATCACGGATACGTGTTTATTTTTTTTATTTTTTATTTTTTTTTTTTTTTCCAGGGGTGATCATATCGAACCAGTGTTCCTAGAATATTGGGAGAAGGCTCATTCGAATGGAAACTAAAAGTTCTAGTGCCCTTTTTAAGTGACCAAAAAGATTGGAGGGCAACTAGGCCCCCTCCTCCGCCTATTTTCCCCCAAAACCGATCAAAATTTCTGGATTGCCATTTTGTTCATTATAGTTGTAAGGCCCAATAAGTTGAAAGGCCTTTGGGTATAACATTTTTGATTGGGTTATATAACAAACATTTTATATACATTTATAACACAC
The DNA here is from genome assembly GCF_049724085.1 of Artemia sp. Qi Xiang Cuo. Classification (NCBI taxonomy): domain Eukaryota; kingdom Metazoa; phylum Arthropoda; class Branchiopoda; order Anostraca; family Artemiidae; genus Artemia; species Artemia sp. Qi Xiang Cuo. The sequence goes on along the minus strand of NC_142798.1, from coordinate 14,334,682 downwards.
CTTCACCCATCTAAATTCAACTTTTATGGAAGGAAGTGCCCAAGTTTATCCTGTGCTCTACACCATAATACACATCTTCTACATTTCTATATTATAACTTCACCCATATAGACACAATTTCTATTGCCGGAAGAATTTATCGATTATCTTAGGCCCTTTTAAGAAATCATCAAAACCATAATTTTATTTTCAAAAGTTATGAGAGCCCTATTGGCTCTTTGACTTTTCTCTAATTGTATTAGAATTTGTATTTCAATATAAATTTTAAAAATTTCTTAACCTCTTGTATGCTCATTTTAATTGTCAGTTTAAAATGAGTTTGTTGAATTGAGCTTGACGACGATCATTTCACAATAGATGGATTAGATTTAAGATTAAGGGGATTAATATTTGAAACTAGAATATTTATATATATAACTTCTTATTTCTTATCTTTACATCATAACTTCTTGCAAGCATCCATATAGTATTTGAAGTAAGTCCAGTGTGGGGGCCTGCACCAGTGCAGGTTAAAAACATGCAAAGCAAAATGGGTGTGAATGGCAAGTAGATGCTGCTTTTGCATCTCTGTTTGAGCGCTCTTGTACAAACCGGACATGCTACTACCTCCACCAAAGTTAATTTCAACTAACTAGTTCATGTCTAGTCCAAACTCTAAGCAGAGTCCCATAAGATAATTTGCAAGACCCACGCCAGTAAGTCATTCGCAGTATCAAAACCAAAAAAACCTTTTATCTATTTGATTATCATCACAGAAACAGACGACAAGAACAATGCATTTCGACACGCGTCGAATACACCAGGTTCCGGCCACAGGTAATCCCCAAGTATTTCCGCACGTTTCAAATTGGGTTCCGACTGCGTCGAAAACAGGTAACTTTTTTGTTGTGTCGAATTTGTAGGTGAAAATGCTCTAGTTTCGGAAAATCGGAGTTTTATACCCTTTGTAGATAAAACTTAAACTTCTCATAAAACAATTAGATTACTAGATGTTTTTCCTATACTCTGAAACTCTTTTCAAGCCAAAAGTCTTTAAATTAGGACTTCTGGAGTAGAAAAACTGTTTTTTACATAAACTGTCGAATCATTGGTACTTTTACCCCTGATTGTCAACAAAGCTCTCCAGCACTCCAACAATAGCGGGGAAAAGCTCCAGAAAAGTGATCATACTATTATGCCCTTCAACCAATCATTTGTCACAAAAGCGAAGGAGCTTTTGCTCTTTTTAATGTGGCCGAACAGAAGCTAATGACTTTGTTCGTTTGGGGGAATAGGAAAAAAAAACAACTTCTTGCAAGCATCCATATAGCATAGGAATTAAGTCCAGTGGGGGGGCCTGCACCAGTGCAGGTTAAAAACATGCAAAGCAAAATCGGTGTGAATGGCAAGTGGATGCTGCTTTTGCATCTCTGTTTGAGCGCTCTTGTGCAAACCAGACATCCACATCTTTATATCATAACTTCTTGCAAACATCCATATGGTATTTGAATTAAGTCCAGTGTGGGGGCCTGCACCAGTGCAGGTTAAAAACATGCAAAGCAAAATCGGTGTGAATGGCAAGTGGATACTGCTTTTGCATCTCTGTTTGAGCGCTCTTGTACAAACCGGACATGCTACTACCTCTACCAAAGTCAATTTCAACTAACTAGCTCATGTCTAGTCCAAACTCTAAGCAGATTCCCATAAGATAATTTGCAAGACCCATGCCAGTAAGTCATTCGCAGTATCAAAACCAAAAAAACCTTTTATCTATCTGATTATCATCACAGAAAGAGACGACAAGAACAATGCATTCCGACACGCGTCGAATACACCACGTTCCGGCTACAGGTAGTCCCCAAGTATTTCCGCACGTTTCAAATTGGGTTCCGACTGCGTCGAAAACAGGTAACTTTTTGTTTTTGTCGAATTTGTAGGTGAAAATGCTCTAGTTTCGGAAAATCGGAGTTTTATACCCTTTGCAGATAAAACTTCAAACTTCTTATAAAACATTTAGATTACTAGATGTTTATCCTATATACTGAAACTCTTTTCAAACCAAAAGTATTTAAATTAGGACGTCTGGAGTAGAAAAACTGTTTTGTTACAAAAACTGTCGAATCATCGGTACCTTTACCCCTGATTGTCAACAAAGCTCTCCAGTACTCAACAACATCAGGGGAAAGCTCCAAAAAAGTGATAACACTATCATGCCCTTCAACCAATAATTTTTCACAAAAGCGAAGGAGATTTTGCTCTTTTGAATGTGGCCGAACAGAAGCTAATGACTTGCTTCGTTTGGGGGAATAGGGAAAAATAACAACTTCTTGCAAGCATCCATACAGCATTTGAATTAAGTCCAGTGTGGGGGCCTGCACCAGTGCAGGTTAAAAACATGCAAAGCAAAATTGGTCCGAATGGCAAGTGGATGCTGCTTTTGTATCTCTGTTTGAGTGCTCTTGTACAAACCGGACATGCTACTACGTCCACCAAAGTCAATTTCAACTAACTAGTTCATGTCTAGTCCAAACTCTAAGCAGAGTCCCATAAGATAATTTGCAAGACCCACGCCAGTCAAGTCATTCGTAGTATCAAAACCAAAAAAAACTTTTTATCTATTTGATGATCATCATAGAAACAGACGACAAGAACAAGCTGTTCTTTATAAGTTACATCATTTATCTCATCAGCCAATATCGAAAAATACTTAGCAATTTTCGTTCTATTCGAAATTACGTCTCGATTAACATTGCCTACACTATCGACGATGTCATTCTCCATTAGAGGAGATGCATATTTCGTGTTTTTAGTGGATTATTCGAAATGCTCCCACAGTTTTGTGTTTCCGTAATTCATCATCAATCGCTAAAACCCTCTGAATACCCCTTCATTTTTAACATTCTTGCAAGGGAATCACTTTTTCACAAAAACACCGCAGGGCTAGTTCACGAAGACAACAAAATTAAATAGCCTGGATAGTTGGTCTTGACATGTATTGGTCTTTAATCCTTTCCTTGTGATCTTGCATAGTCAATTGCTGGTCAATTGAAGTGCTTTTTCTTTGTTGTACTTTGATGATTTTTGTACTGCAGTAACAAGACACTGTCTTTCATTCTGAATCTTGAAGAAAGCAAGACCATCTTTAAGGTCAGTACATGGCTTCGAAACTAAGCATCCTAGCGTCTGATATGAGCCTTTACTGGTCAACACCGACCATAAATACTTTGGACCCATGTACTTTTAAAACGACGACGCTTTTTCACTATGCCCTCGACATTCTGGTTAACTATTTCAGAAAATTCAAGGTCTTTTCTGGTTTCCAGTACCTGCTCATTAAGTCCAACTTTCGAGTATCAGAAATATGGTCATTGTTATCAAAGGACTCCAGGCTAATGTCAGGCAGAGTGACTGAGGTGTCTTGTGAATATTGGTCTATTTCTTGAAAAGAGATATTAATGCTTTGGCTTAGAAGTCATTCCAATCTCTTACGTAAATTAACTTGAAAAGCTGGTTTAATTAACAAATTTCGAACTAAAGTATTTAAATATTTTTTTCAGAGATTAAAACACAAGATAGAAGGTTTTTCAATCCAATGACCAGTAGTTTTGTGTGGGTCTGTTAATCAACACTAGTTGCGATCTTTGCTCAAAACGGCCACAAACCTTTCTCCTAAGTCTTCTTCCCTTTCTGCTAATTTGACTTTTTTTAACACAGGACTTCTGATGCTCTTTTCATCAGACCATGACCATAAAATCAACTTGATTCATATTATTATATCTTATTGAAATTTAGCTGTATTTCATAACCTCAAATACCAAAATGGGCTTTCAATTCTTGTAACCTTCACAGCTGCATAATTGTCAGCCATGTTTCATATTTCATTTGATAATTACGCTACTTCCAAGAAAAGATAAGAAAAGTGACCTCAGAGTCGCCATTCTCTTTCCTTTGCAGTCCTGGGGAGACAGGGCTTGGTGCAAAAAAACGGGAAAATGAAACAAAAAACAACAATTGTTGTCTTACAATCCGTTCTTGTGTACTTTGGCTCATCAACAATCCTCTTCTCTTATTCATCAAGAATTTCATGGTACGTATTGTTGGTTAAAACGAGCAACAATCGTGCAAGCTATTTTTTTACAGTAGGAGTTATGAGATTATAAAGTTGGTAATTGTAAAGCAGCTACTGTAACTATTTCTTGTATCCATCTTCATTTCACCCCATATTTCCCGAGAAATTAAAAAATCCTCTCCTTTCTATGTGTTTTGAACTTGAGAAAAAAAGACCAGTGAAACGTCAATATGTTCATTACCTAAAAATAATAATTAAATAAAATGTCTCTGTAAAAAAAAAAAACACCGCTCCGCAGTGTAGCTTCTTTGATGGAGTTACGGACTTAAGGCGGCTGGTTTATAACTGCATAAAGTTTTGAGAATTTTGTAACTTCTCTGAGTTATTAAAGGAAGTTAGTGTATTACTATAGTTAGGATTTATAAGTAAACTATTCTATTAGAATTTCAAGTAAAATGACTTATTTAAAACTTTGTTGAGGTTTTCATGTCAGCAGACATAATTTACAATTATTGTTGATTTACATCCTATATAAAACTGGTCTGGACGATTAGCGTCAATGCAACGCTGTTATAGGGCTAATCTGTTTCATTCTTAATGTTAAATCTTTCTCGGGCGTTTAAAAACGTGAAAAAAGGAAAACTATGTATAAAGCTGAGATAAAAAAGGTAATTTATTAATAATCCTTTTGACTTGTATTGTTTTGCCGGGAATGAAATTAGCCGAGTACATTCTACCCTTGCCTCAACAACTGGAACAGTAGGACTCAGACGCCATCTTCATCGACCACACGTAATTTTTTTGAAAAAAAAAAAAATTATAAAGAGATTGTAGACAGTTTCGTTTCACTATTAAGATCCCTCTCAATAAATATTGCGCTTTCTTTTTAAATATCACGCCAAGTCAAATACTAACAACGAAGCTTACAGAGCTTTCAACCTGATCGAACGTAATCACAATAAGTATGAAATAAGACTTGCAGGAGACTCGTGCAAATGGATGGAATGACGAAGGAAATTACAATTCTCGGCTAAGGACGTGATAGATATCTTAAAAGTGTAGGATATAGACCCAGACAGATGTATAAAAGACCTGTAAATGGGAGAAATTTTATTGCTGTGCAGCCCTTCCTATATATTATAGAAATTTATAACAAAAAGAAACAAATAAGGGACTGCTGTGCGCAAGATATTAAACTCTTAGAAAAAATTATTTGGGAATCTTGGGGGGGGGGTATGCCTATCCCCCTCTAAATACGCCACTGGGATTGATGTCGGTACGCTAAGTTTACGCTATGTAGAACTCGAGAACAAACCGGTTTCTTCGTCAGTTTCTTTCAGCTTAGCGTGAGACAAGAGAAAGCCAAGTGACAAAATAGATGGGAAAATTTAAAATTTGGGCTATACATTTGCACATTAGGGGGGCTGGGTGCGAATAAAATATTTGGACAGTTTGAAATTAGAAAACAATTCTTACTTCAAAATATGCAGAATAATTGTACCTAACACATTTTGCATGCAGACCCGCTATACTTTACCCGCACCCCTCCTAATGTACAAAAATATAGCCCAAATTGGTTTATAAAGTATTATATTTTCATCATATTTTGTGCTTTTTGGTTAGGATTGAGCGTCAAAAAATCAGGCTCTAATTAAATGAAGCACTTGAGTGTTTGGCGTATAATACAGAAGTACCTTGATGAAGGAATGCTCGTACAAACTTCGGAGAGGGCTCATATGATTAGAAATTGAAACTTCTCGTTCACTTTTTGAGAGTCAAAAGAGATCGGAATCAAAATGGAAACATATCGATGTTTACTGGTGGACGTAAGTCAAGCCGAAAATACTTACAATCATTAGTTCTCAAAATTGTGAAAATACAGAAGTACCTTGATGTCTACTTGCTAATACGAAAAAAAACGACAACAAAGAACATGAAGTTCACTACAGTATCTACTGTGACTGGCGCTGACAGTGTTCCAATTAAAAAAAAAAAAAAAAAAAAAAAAAAAAAAATTTCTGTGCTTAGCGTTCATCCTGTTGTCGTTTACCTGATATTTTCTATGTGCGCTAGATGGGGACAACCTAATAATTTGCTCTGAGTCTGAAGCTGTTAATTGATGAGCTTGTAAGTTTTTATTATTGCTTCTGTGTGCGGTAGCATAAAGAAGGAAAGAAGACGAACATAATAAATTACGTATATCAGAAATCTCTGTAATTGGATATAAGGATTTTCTTTGTTTATTTAATTAGCACTAATATGATAGATTTATTGCCGCATTGTGTTTTTTCTCTCAACTAGTCGAATGTTTGACTAGTATTAAGATCAAGTCGGTTGCTAAATTTATGCCTATTGACTTAATGGTTAACTTGATATTTGACTAAATACGGGAAATTTTACTTGGTTGTGTTTACTTTACTCACTTCAAAATAATAAGTTTGTTATCTGTATTAAGGTTTCATATTGGCTCAATTATCAGATTAAATTAAAAAAAAACAAGTTTTTTTTTTAACTGAAAGTAAGGAACGATATTAAAACTTAAAACGAACAGAAATTATCCCGTATATGAAAGGGGCTGTTCCCTCCTCAGTGCCTCGCTCTTTACGCTAAAGTTTTTCATTGTTTAAAAAAAAATAAAGTTGTGAGAAAGTCAAAATTTAGCGTAAAGAGCGAGGTGTTGAGGAAGGGACAGCCCATTTCATATACGGAATAATTTCTGTTCGTTTTAAGTTTTAACGTCGTTCCTTACTTTCACCTAAAAAAAACTTGTTTTTTTTTATTTAATTTTTGAACGTTTTGAATTAATGCAGGTTTTGATTTTGGCTTACCTTACATGAATAATTAAAACAAAATTAGAAAATTAATTTTACTTTTATTTGGTTAAATGGCTTTCTCGAAACTTGTTTAATTTTATTTACGAACGTTTTTATTAGTAATAAATATACATAACTTACGAATTAACTTTCGTAATGGACTTCTATATTCATATATTTTCAATACGTATATTTGAGGGTTCGCCCCCTAGTCAATACCTTGCTTTTCAAGCTAAAGTTCAAATTTTCTTCAAATTCTTTGAAAATAACCCCTTAATCGCAAATGACTTTAGTTATAATAATTATCTCTTATGAAAATTCTAAAATATCTATAGTTTTAAGAGTGAGTTATTGACTAGGGGGTGAACCCAATCATATACGTAATGCTTTCTGTCGTTTTAAGTTTTGATGTTACTCCTTACTTTCAGTTGAAAAACTTGTTTTTTTTAAAATATAATTTCTGATCTTTTTTAAATAATGCTGGGAAATCCGGCGCCCCCTTCATAGCAATCTTTCTTCCCCCATGAAAACTTCCTTCATGGAAAGATCCTCCCACATAACCCCCGACCTACTCGGCAACCCCCCTCCCCCCAACTACCGGAAAAAATCCCCCTGAAAACGTCTGTATACTTTCCAATAACCAATAATGTATGTTAACATTTGGTGAAGCTCCTAATTTGTAGCTCTCCGCCCAGGGATTTTTGGGGATTAAGTCATCCTGCAAAATATAGTCGTTGTGTCTTCGACCATGGTAAACTAAACGGCTACCTAGAAATTTTGATCAGTTTACCTTGGAGAAAAATAAGCGTGTAAGGGGGCCCAGTTGCCCTCCATTTTTTTGGTCACTTAAAAAGGGCGCTAGAACTTTTAATTTCCGTTCAAATGAGCCCTCCCACGATATTCTAGGACCACTGGGTCGATACGATCACAAAACAAAAACAAACACACAAATAAACACGCATCCGTGATCTTTCTTCTGGCAAAAAATGCAAAATTCCACATTTTTGTAGACAGGAGCTTGAAACATCTGCAGTAGGGCTCTCTGATACGCTGAATATGATGGTGTGATTTTCATTAAGGTTTTATAACTTTTAGGGGTCTTTCCCCCTTTTTTCGAAAATCAGCCAAATTTTCTCAGGCGCTTAACTTTTGGTAGGTAGGACTAAATTTGATGAAACTTATATATTTGAAATCAGTATTAAAATCTGATTCTTTTGATGTATCTATTGGTATCAAATTCCGTTTTCTACATTTTCGGTTACCATTGAGCCGGGTCGCTCCTTACTTACAGTTCGTTACCACGATCTGTTTGAAAATGGTAAATTTACAGGGAATAGAATCAATTGTCCCTTTTTCCTCTGCCCTCTTCGAGTTTTAAGTAAAAAAAAGGTATTAGTTACAAAACTGCAAAATTAAAGCGAAAATAATCTTTTCGTCTCCAAGACTGAGTTTAATTATATTCAACAGGTTTTTTTTTTTTTTTTTTTTTTTTTTTTTTTTTAATCAAACTAGCAATGGGAGTTTCCAGTTGGAATTGGACATTTTGGTTACCATGGTGGTAACAAAAAGAACACAATCGTGGTAACGTTTTAAAGTAAGATTTTCAAAAGCTATACCGGGATAGTGAGACTTACCTATAGACCTCCATTTGGTTTGCCAGACAGTTAGCTCAGCAAGGAGGCCGGCTAGTCTCGGAGAAACAGAACTGCTTATATTTTTGCAGTTTAGTCGCGACCTCGGCTAATACAGCATCAAGAACGCAACGAGGGAATAGAAGTTGGATTTGAAATGCTGTCGCTGGGTGGTTGGGACCTCGTATTGAGCTCTTAACCATGGATAACTTGTTTTTTTGTTGTTGTTTTTTTTGGTTTCAGACAGGGCACTTCGTACAGAAGGAGAAACTTCGAAAGGAACTAATTCGATAAGAAGTTACTTCCAATTTTTAATATTTCTCTTTTTAATAGTCGAAAGTGATTGATGGGTGTCCCTTTTTATGAAGCAACTCCTCGGAACCTGGAAGCAAGGGTTTTAAGTTATGCCCCGGGGGTTCATAAGTTTTTTATGGAAAGGGTGTCGTATAAACTTTAGAGGAGACTCATTGAATTGGAAACTGAAAGTTCTAGTTCCTTTTTAAGAGTCGAAAGTGATGGAGGGCAACTAGCCCCCCCCCCCCCCCCCGAGGCCCCTTTTCCCCAAACGTGTCTGATCAAAATTGTGAGATAGACGTTTTGCTCAAAATAGTCCAAAAAACATAACAATACCTCCAGGGTTGAAGCCCCCCCCCCCCCAGAGCCTTAGCGGGAGGTCTGTAAGTTATGTCCTGGTGGCATAAAAGGTTTTTATGGAATGGGTGGTTGTACAAATTTCGGATAAGGATCATTCGATTCGAAATTGGAAGTTATAGTGCATTTTTTAACGTAGGGTTCCACCAGTTACTTAATGAGTTATTTTGCTTTTATGTGACAAAGCTAACTTGAAAGATAGAAGAAGAAATCTCAATTTGGTTTTGCAGAGGCAGGTAAGTTTCAATTATAGCTCTAAAGTTGTGAGTGGTGATCCTTAGAATTTGTAATTGGTTCATTCCATATACGTAAAATTTGGTAACTTGAGAACTGAGGTGGTGATCAGACGCTGAAATTGGTCTTGTATCAAGGGTTATATTTGAACCTGATTGGTCGGAATCTTCAATCTGATTGATTGAAAGTTGAACACTGTTGGACTTAGGGACTGCACCCGGGACTAGCCTCACGTTCAATATTATAATTGAGATTTGTTATTTTTGGCGTTCAATAAACAATTGCGATTATTGAATTGTGTTCAAAAGCGTTTATTGAAAGCCTTTAAATCAATTATTCACTTACTGTGCATTAAAGGCTTTTTTGCTTATGTTTGAGACGGGAGGGAATCCCTGCAATTAGTTTTTCCCCGGGCACCTCCAAAATCACGAGTGGCTCTGAAGGTTATTATACTTATTGTTAACCTGATCTCTTACCTAAAATAAGACATGACAAGGTGCGTACTGTTTGATTTCCAACCCCTTTTCCCTCCAAAGGGACTGTTCAATATAGTTGATCGACAATTTTTTGCCTGAAAAGACCTTATGCCTTTCTGTCCTGTAATGATTTAATTTCAGTTAAACTTTGAATGAAACACCAGTAGAACCCTATCAGGAGGTCCGGTACGAACACATGTGCTGCCATCTACAATTTAGTTTAATGCTGACGGGACATAATTTATTCAAGGATTATCGATCGAGTCTAATGGGGGTCAAGGTCAATCGATCTGTTGTCGTTGTTTGGACACGTGTAATGACATGAGGGGTGATTTACATCATCGCTCGAGGAATTATTGATTTATGACACTGTGGAGTGATTTACATAATCGATGGGGGAATTATTGGTTCACGAAGGGGGAATTAAGAAACAAACATGGCTTCATTGTTGTTTGGCTAGCCTGGTCTGAGAACTTGATTTACATAATCGCTAGGGGAAATTGTTGCTTCACGAAGGGGGAATTAAGAAACAAACATGACTTCATTATTGTTTGGCTAACCTAACCTGTGAAATTGATTTACATAATCGGCGGGGAAATTGTTGATTCACGAAGAGGGAATTAAGAAACATTAAGGCTTCTTTAATCTTAGGTCTGAGGGATAAACGTTCTTTAGGACAGAGAGAAAAATTAATATTCTATTTTTAAATAGGGCTTCATTGATCTTTAGTGTCAGGAATCATAAATGACATCACTTGGTATCTTGGAATTATGCGGGGGTCTAAAGAGATAGAAATTCTATTTTTAAATACGGCTTCACGGAGCTTTAAGTCGGAGAGGTAAATTGATATTCTAACGAAACCATAATAGTTTAGCTAGGAACATTTATGAGATAAAGAGATTAACGTAGGAAAGGGTTTCCTAGAAATATGAAATGTGAAAGCACAGAGATGCCAAAAAACAAAAGGAACACACAGAAATTACTTTTAGGGGATTATTTGGGCTAAACGGTTTTAGACAAGTTATGGAATTATTTCGGCGAAACCGTTAGAGACGTTTTAAAAGATGATTTTAGAAAGGGTTTTAGAAGAGGTTTTGAGTGTGGTCGTTATAGTAAACAAGTTCTATTTGAACAGTGTCTTGAGGTCCTCTACCCAACCCCAAAGGGCCCCCGATCACCCTACCCCGATCCAAAGGGTTCCAATCCCCATTCCCCAATCCAGAAGGAACCCCCCGTTCCCCAAAGGGACCCCGGGCTCCCACCGACCCCCCCGACCCTCAAAAGCCCACCCCGGGCCCACCAAAGGCAGATAAAGCTCCCAAAAGATCACCGGTGTCCCCACGGCCTTCACCCGGTCTCCATATGTCCACCAGGCGCTCAACCAGTCCCCAGGACCCCCAAAGGCCCTCCACCGGCACTCAAAGGTCCCCCAGGCTCCCAAAGGGCCCCCACCCTCCCTCTCCTCCCCACTCCTCACCGTCACCTCCCCCTCCCCCCAACCCACCTCCCCCCAACCCCCCTCCCCCTCTCCTCCTCCCCCTCTCCTCTCCTCCCCCTCCCCTCCTCCCATCCCCTCCCCCTCCCCTCCTCCCTTCCCCATTTTTTTAATATTTTTTGTGCATTGAGACACAGAAGGGACACCCTCCCCCAAGGGTCCCCCAAACACCCTCCCCGGGCCCCCCAAAGAGTCCCCTCTCCATTTTTTTAAATACTTTTTTTATGGCTTTATTATATCTTATGAACAAGTTCCATTCATAATGTCATTACTAAACCCATTTTCCAACCTCAAAGAGTCCCCTCCCCAATTTGTAAATACTTTCTTGAATTTTTTAACATGGTATTTTTTAACTTTTTACGTTCCGACCTTTCTCAAAGAGTCAAATTTAAAGTTCTATTCCAAATATTTTCCCGGAACAAGAAAAGTCCCCAGACATAAAAAATTTAAAGTTCACTTCTAAATTTTTCCCTAGAAGATAGGAAAAGTTATACTATGATTCTGATTATTTTCTATGAAGATAAAAAATTTCACTTTAATTCTAAATTTTCTTAAATTCAGTTCTGACCATTCTCAAAGAGATGTAAAAATTTAAAGTTCTGTTCCAAATATTTCCCCGGAAGAAGAAAAGTTCAACTTCAATTCCGAATTTTCTCAATGAAAATGAAATATGTTATTGATCAATTCTATTTTCGCAAAATAATATAAAATTTTCCACTTCAATTCAGATTTTTCTCAAAGAGATGAAAAAAATTTAAAATATTGTTCCAAATTTTTCTTAGAAGATAGAAAAGATCAAGTTCTAATCTGAATTTTACCAAAGAACACAATTCAATTCTAATTTCTCCAGAGAAAATAAAAAGCTTCCACTTCAGTTTTAAGTTTACCAAGACATATAAAATTTAAAGTTCAGCTCTAAATTTTTTCTTAGAAGATAGGAAAAGTTATACTTTGATTTTGATTATTTTCTATGAAGATAAAAAGTTTCACTTTAATTCTAAATTTTCTTAAATTCAGTTCCGACCTTTCTCAAAGAGATGAAAAAATTTAAAGTTCTGTTCAATATATTTTCTCGGAAGAAGAAAAGTTCAACTTTAATTCTGAATTTTCTCATTGAAAATGAAATAAGTTTTTTATCAATTCCATTTCTCCAAAATAATATAAAAATTTTCCACTTCACTTCAGATTTTTATCAAAGAGATGAAAAATTTAAAATACTATTCCAAATTTTTCATAGAAGATAGAAAAGTTCAAGTTCTCTTCTGAATTTTACCAACAAACACAATTCAATTCTAATTTCTCCAGATAAAATAAAAAGCTTCCCCTTCAGTTTTAAGTTCACCAAGACATAAAAAATTTAAAGTTCTGTTCTAAATTTTTCTGTAGAAGATAGGAAAAGTTATACTATGATAGTGATTATTTTCCATGAAGATAAAAAGTCTCACTTTATTTCTAAATTTTCTTAAATTCAGTTCCGACTTTTCACATAGAGATGAAAAAAATTTAAAGTTCTGTTCCAAATTTTTCATAGAATATTGGAAAAGTTATACTTTGATCGTGAATATTCAAGTTCTCTTCTGAATTTTATCAAAGAACACTATTCAATTCTAATTTCTCCAGAGAAAATAAAAAGCTGCCACTTCAGTTTTAAGTTCGCCATGACATAAAAAATTTAAAGTTCAGGTCTAAATTTCTACATAGAAGATAGGAAAAGTTATACTATGATTGTGATTATTTTCTATGAAGATTAAAAGTTTCACTTCAATTTTAAATTTTCTCAAAGAAGTGAAGAAAAGTTCAACTTCGATTCTGAATTTTCTCAATGAAAATGAAATAAGTTATTGATCATTTATATTTTCCCAAAATAATATAAAAAATTTCCACTTCAGTTTAGATTTTGCTCAAACAGATGAAAAAATTTAAAATACTGTTCCAAATTTTTCATAGAAGATAGAAAAGTTCTTGTTCTCTACTGACTTTTATCAAAGAACATAATTAATTTCTAATTTCTCCAGAGAAAATAAAAAGTTTCCTTATCACTTTTAAGTTTACCAAGACATATAAAATTTAAAGTTCAATTCTAAATTTTTCCATAGAAGATAGGACAATTTATACTATGATTGTGATTATTTTCCATGAAGATAAAAAGTTTCACTTTAATTCTAAATTTTCTTAAATTCAATTCCGACCATTCTCAAAGAGATGAAAAAAATTAAATTTCTGTTCCAAATATTTTCCCGTAAGAAGAAAAGTTCAACTTCGATTCTGAATTTTCTCAATGAAAATGAAAAAGTTATTGATCAAATCTTTTTTCCCAAAAATAATATAAAAATTTCCACTTCAGTTCAGATTTTTTCTCAAAGAGATGAAGGAATTTAAAGTTCTGTTCCAAATTTTCCATAGAAGATATGAAAAGTTATACTTTTTGAACGTGAATATTCAAGTTCTCTTCTGAATTTTACCAAAGAACACAATTCAATTCGAATTTCCCCAATAAAAATTTAAAGTTCAATTCTAAATTTTTCGGTGGAAAATAGAAAAAGTAATACCATACATGTAAATATTTTTAAGGTAGATAAAAATTTCTAGTTCTATTTTAAATTTTTTCAACGAAGTGAAAAAGACTTCAAGTTCTATTCTGAATTTTAACAAAGAACAAAATCCAATTCTAATTTCACCAGAGAAAATAAAAATATTCCACTTCAGTTCTTTATTTCACAAAGACATAAAAAAATTTAAAGTTCAATTCTAAATTTTTCGGTGGAAGATAGAAAAAGTAATACCATACTTGTGAATATTTTCATGGAAGATAAAAAATTCTAGTTCAATTTAAAATTTTCTCAACTAAGTGAAGGAAAGTTCATGTTCTCTTCTGAATTTTCTCAATAAAAAAGAAATTAGTCATTGATCATTTCTATTTTTCAAAATAATATAAAAATTTCCCACTTTAGTTCAGATCTGACTCGAAGAGATGAAAAATTTAAAATACTGTTCCAAATTTTTCACTGAAGATAAAAAAAGTTCAATCTGGCTCGAAGAGATGAAAAATTTAAAATACTGTTCCAAATTTTTCACTGAAGATAAAAAAGTTCAAGTTCTCTTCGGAATTTTACCAAAGAACACAATTCAATTCTAATTTCTCCAGAGAAAATAAAAATCTTCCACTTCAGTTCTTTATTTCACAAAGACAAAGAAATTTAAAGTTCATTTCTGAATTTTTCGGTGGAAGATTGAAAAAGTAATACCATACTTTTGAATATTTTCACGGAAGATAAAAAGTTCTAGTTCAATTTAAAATTTTCTCAACGAAGTGAAGAAAAGTTCAAGTTCTCTTCTGAACCTTACCAAAGAACACACTTCAATTCTAATTTCTCCAGAGAAAACAAAAATCTTCCACTTCAGTTCTTTATTTCACAAAGACATAAAGAAATTTAAAGTTCAATTCTAATTTTTCGGTGGACGATAGAAAAAGTAATACCATACTTGTGAATATTTTCACGGAAGATAAAAAGTTCTAGTTCAATTTAAAATTTTATCAACGATGTCAAGGCAAGTTCAAGATCTCTTCTGAACTTTACCAAAGAACACGCTTCAATTCTAATTTCTCCGGAGAAAACAAAAATCTTCCACTTCAGTTCTTTATTTCACAATGACATAAAGAAATTTAAAGTTCAAGTCTAAATTTTTCGGTGGAAGATAGAAAAAGTAATACCATACTTGTGAATATTTTCCCGGAAGATAAAAAGTTCTAGTTCAACTTAAAATTTTCTCAACGATGTCAAGGAAAGTTCAAGTTCTCTTCTGAACTTTACCAAAGAACACACTTCAATTCTAATTTCTCCAGAGAAAACAAAAAGCTGCCACTTCAGTTCTTTATTTCACAAAGACATAAAGAAATTTAAAGTTCAATTCTAAATTTTTCGGTGGGAGATAGAAAAATTAATACCATACTTGTGAGACTAAAAATGAAGATATTTATGCAGAGTTTCAACTAGCTATGGCTAAGTTTGATAAAGACAAGCTTTTTTCTTGCAAAAACACACAAACTCAGAAAAAATGTTCAATGTTCCTTTAGTACCTAGGCAATTAGACTAAAAATGAAGATATTTATGCAGAGTTTCAACTAGCTATGGCTAAGTTTGCTAAAGACAAGCTATTTTCGTCCAAAAACACACAAAATCAGAAAAAATGTTCAATGTTCCTTTAGTACCAATGCAATTAGGCTTAAATGAAGATATTTATGCAGAGTTTCAACTAGCTATGGCTAAGTTTGCTAAAGACAAGCTATTTTCGTGCAAAATCACACAAAATCAGAAGTAAAATGTTCAATGTTCCTCTAGTACCTACGAAATTAGTCTTAAATGAAGATATTTATGCAGAGTTTCAACTATCTATGGCTAAGTTTGCTAAAGACAAGCTATTTTCTTGCGAAAACACACAAACTCAGAAAAAATGTTCAATGTTCCCTTAGTACCTACACAATTAGACTAAAAATTAAGATATTTATGCATAGTTTCAACTAGCTATGGCTAAGTTTGCTAAAGACAAGGTATTTTCGTGCGAAAACACACAAAATCAGAAAAAATGTTCAATTTTCCTTTAGTAACTATGCAATTATGCTTAAATGAAGATATTTATGCAGAGTTTCAACTAGCTATGGCTAAGTTTGCTAAAGACAAGCTATTTTCTTGCAAAAACACACAAAATCAGAAGTAAAATGTTCAATGTTCCTCTAGTACCTACGCAATTAGGCTTAAATGATGATATTTATGCAGAGTTTCAACTATCTATGGCTAAGTTTGCTAAAGACGAGCTATTTTCTTGCGAAAACACACAAAATAAGAAAAAAGGTTCAATGTTCCTTTAGTACCTACGCAATTGGACTTAAATGAAGATATTTATGCAGAGTTTCAACTAGCTATGGCTAAGTTTGCTAAAGACAAGCTATTTTCTTGCGAAAACACAAACAAAATCAGAAAAAATGTTCAGTGTTCCTTTAGTACCTACGCAATTAGACTAAAAATGAAGATATTTATGCAGAGTTTCAACTAGCTATGGCTAAGTTTGCTAAAGACAAGCTATTTGCTTGCGAAAACACACAAAATCAGAAAAAATGTTCAATTTTCCTTTAGTACCTACGCAATTGGGCTAAAAATTAATATAGTTATGCAGATTTTCAACTAGCTATGGCTAAGTTTGCTAAAGACAAGCTATTTTATTGCAAAAACACACAAAATCAGAAAAAAATGTACAATGTTCCTTTAGTACCTACCCAATTAGGCTAAAATGAATATATTTATGCAGAGTTTCAACTATCTATGGCTAAGTTTGCTAAAGACAAAGCTATTTTCTTGCGAAAACACACAAAATCAGAAAAAATGTTCAATGTTCCTTTAGTACCTACGCAATTAGGCTTAAATGAAGATATTTATGCAGAGTTTCAACTAGCTATGGCTAAGTTTGATAAATACAAGCTATTTTCTTGAGAAAAAAAAAAAAATCAGAAAAAATGTTCAGTGTTACTTTAGTAAATACACAATTAGGCTAAAAATGAAGATATTTATGCACAGTTTCAACTAGCTATATTTTCTTGCGAAAACACACAAAATAAAAAAAAAATGTTCAATATTCCTTTAGTACCTATGCAATTAGGCTGAAATGAAGATATTTATGCACAGTTTCAACTAACTATGTCTAAGTTTTCTAATGACAAGCTATTTTCATGTGAAAACACACAAAATCAGAAGTAAAATGTTCACTGTTCCCTTAGTAGCTACGCAATTAGGATTAAATGAAGATATTTATGCAGAGTTTCAACTATAAATGGCTAAGTTTGATAAATACAGGATAAAATAGAGAGAAAACACAAAAACACTAAGAAAAAAAGTAAGATGTGAATGTAGGAACTAAACAATTATGATAATAATGAAGATATTTATTCAGAGTTTCAACTATCTATGGTTAAGATTGATAAAGACAATCCTTTTTAGTAAAAAAACACAAAAAATCAGAAAAAATGATCAATGTTCATCTACTACCTACACATCTAGGCTTAAATGAAGATATTTATTCATAGTTTCAACTAGCTATGGCTAAGTTTGCTAAAGACAAGATAATTTCCTGCGAAAACACACAAAATCAGAAAAAATGTTCAATGTTCCTTTAGTACCTACGCAATTAGGCTGAAATGAAGATATTTATGCAGAGTTTCAACTAACTATGGCTAAGTTTGCTAAAGACGAAGATATTTTCGTGCGAAAACACAAACAAAATCATAAAAAATTTTCAATATTCCTTTAGTACCTTCTCAATTAGGCTAAAAATGAAGATATTTATGCACAGTTTCAACTAGCTATGACTAAGTTTGAGAAAGACAAGCTATTTTATTTCGAAAACACACAACATCAGAAAAAATGTTAAAAGTTAATTTAGTTCCTACACAATTAGGCTAAAAATGTAGATATTTATGCACTGTTTCAACTAGCTATGGCTAAGTTTGCTAAAGACAAGCTATTTTCTTGCGAAAACACACAAAATCAGAAAAAATATTGTTAGGTTAGGTTAAGTTAGATTAGGTTAGGTTAGCCTACGTACGCGCGCAGATAGGTTAGGTTAGGTTGGATTAAGTTAGGTTAGGTTAAGTTAGGTTAGGTTAGGCTAGATTAAGTTAGGTTAGGTTAAGTTAGGTTAGGTTAGCCTACGTACACGCGCGTACGTAGGCTAACCTAGCCTAAACTAATTTAACCTAACCTAACTTAATCTAGCCTAACCTAACCTAACTTAACCTAACCTAACTTAATCCAACCTAACCTAACCTATCTGCGCGCGTACGTAGGCTAACCTAACCTAATCTAACTTAACCTAACCTAACAATATTTTTTCTGATTTTGTGTGTTTTCGCAAGAAAATAGCTTGTCTTTAGCAAACTTAGCCATAGCTAGTTGAAACAGTGCATAAATATCTTCATTTTTATCCGAATTGCGTTGGTACTAAAGGAAAATTGAACATTTTTTCTGATTTTGTGTGTTTTCGCAAGAAAATAGATTGTCTTTAGTAAACTTAGCCATAGCCAGTTGAAACTCTACATCAATATCTTCATTTTTAGACTAATTGCGTGGGTACTAAAAGAATATTGAATATTTTTTCTGATTTTGTTTGTGTTTTCGCAAGAAAATAGCTTGTCTTTAGCAAACTTAGCCATAGTTAGTTGAAACTCTGCATAAATATCTTCATTTCAGCCTAATTGCGTAGGTACTAAAGGAAGATTGAACATTTTTTCTGATTTTGTGTGTTTTCGCAAGAAAATAGCTTGTCTTTAGCAAACTTAGCCATAGATAGTTGAAACTCTGCATAAATATCTTCATTTCAGCCTAATTGCGTAGGTACTAAATGAACATTGAACATTTTTTCTGATTTTGTGTGTTTTCGCAAGAAAATAGCTTGTCTTTAGAAAACTTAGCCATAGCTAGTTGAAACTGTGCATAAATATCTTAATTTTTAGCCCAATTGTTTATGTAATAAAGGAAAACTGAAAATTTTTTCTGATTTTGTTTGTGTTCGCAAGAAAATAGCATGTCCTTAGCAAACTTAGCCATAGCTAGTTGAAACTCGGCATAAATATCTTCATTTCAGTCTAATTGCATAGGTACTAAGGTAACATTGAAAATATTTTCGGAGTTTGTGTTTTCGCTAGAAAATAGATTGTCTTTAGCAAAATTAGCCATATATAGTTGAAACTCTGCATAAATATCTTCACTTCTGCATAAAATCGTTGTTAAAAAATAAACCAATTAAAATTTTTCTTTGTTTTTTTGTTTTCGCAAGAAAATATAGCTAGTTGAAACTGTGCATAAATATCTTCATTTTTAGCCTAATTGTGTATGTACTAAAGGAAAACTGAACATTTTTTCTGATTTTGTGTGTTTTTGCAAGAAAATAGCTTGTCTATATCAAACTTAGCCATAGCTAGTTGAAACTCTGCATAAATATCTTCATTTAATCGTAATTGTGTATGTAATAAAGGAACATTGAACATTTTTTCTGTTTTTGTGTGTTTTCGCAAGAAAATAGCTTTGTCTTTAGCAAACTTAGCCATAGATAGTTGAAACTCTGCATAAATATCTTCATTTTAGCCTAATTGCGTAGGTACTAAAGGAACATTGAATATTTTTTCTGATTTTGTGTGTTTTCGCAAGAAAATAGCTTGTCTTTAGCAAACTTAGCCATAGCTAGTTGAAACCCTGCATAAATATTATCATTTTTAGCCTAATTGCGTAGGTAGTAAAGGAAAACTGAAAATTTTTTCTGATTTTTTGTGTTTTCGCAAGAAAATAGCTTGTCTTTAGAAAACTCAACCAGAGATAGTTGAAACTCTGCATAAATATCTACATTTTTAGTCTAATTGCGTAGGTACTAAAGGAACAGTGAACATTTTTTCTGATTTTGTTTGTGTTTTCGCAAGAAAATAGCTTGTCTTTAGCAAACTTAGCCATAGCTAGTTGAAACTCAGCATAAATCTCTTCATTTAAGTCTAATTGCGTAGGTACTAAAGGAACATTGAACCTTTTTTCTGATTTTGTGTGTTTTCGCACGAAAATAGCTTGTCTTTAGCAAACTTAGCCATAGATAGTTGAAACTCTGCATAAATATCTTCATTTAAGCCTAATTGCGTAGATACTAGAGGAACATTGAACATTTTACTTCTGATTTTGTGTGTTTTTGCAAGAAAATAGCTTGTCTTTAGCAAACTTAGCCATAGCTAGTTGAAACTCTGCATAAATATCTTCATTTAAGCCAAATTGCATAGGTACTAAATGAACATTGAACATTTTTTCTGATTTTGTGTGTTTTCGCAAGAAAATAGCTTGTCTTTAGTAAACTTAGCCATAGCTAGTTGAAAATATTCATAAATAGATTCATCTTTAGTATAATTGCTTAGGTACTACAGGAAAATTGAACTTTTTTTCTGAGTTTGTGGGTTTTCGCAAGAAAATATCTTGTCTTTAGCAAACTTAGCCACATCTAGTTGAAAATCTGCATAAATATCTTCATTTCAGCCTCAGTGCATTGGAACTAAAGGAAAATTGAACATTTTACTTCTGATTTTGTGTGTTTTTGCAAGAAAATGGCTTGTCTTTAGCAAACTTAGACATAGCTAGTTGAAACTCTGCATAAATATCTTCATTTAAGCCTAATTGCATAGGTACTAAAGGAAAATTGAACATTTTTTCTGATTTTGTGTGTTTTCGCACGAAAATAGCTTGTCTTTAGCAAACTTAGCCATAGCTAGTTGAAACTCTGTATAAATATCTTCATTTTTAGTCTAATTGCGTAAGTACTAAAGGAACATTGAACATTTTTTCTGATTTTGTGTGTTTTCGCAAGAAAATAGCTTTTCTTTAGTAAACTTAGCCATAGCTAGTTGAAACTCTACATAAATATCTTCATTTTTAGTCTCACAAGTATGGTATTAATTTTTCTATCTCCCACCGAAAAATTAGAATTGAACTTTAAATTTCTTTATGTCTTTGTGAAATAAAGAACTGAAGTGGCAGCTTTTTGTTTTCTCTGGAGAAATTAGAATTGTAGTGTGCTCTTTGGTAAAGTTCAGAAGAGAACTTGAACTTTACTTGACATCGTTGAGAAAATTTTAAATTGAACTAGAACTTTTTATCTTCCGTGAAAATATTCACAAGTATGGTATTACTTTTTCTATCTTCCACCGAAAAATTTAGAATTGAACTTTAAATTTCTTTATGTCTTTGTGAAATAAAGAACTGAAGTGGAAGATTTTTGTTTTCTCCGGAGAAATTAGAATTGAAGTGTGTTCTTTGGTAAAGTTCAGAAGAGAACTTGAACATTCCTTGACATCATTGAGAAAATTGTAATTTGAACTAGAACTTTTTATCTTCCGTGAAAATATTCACAAGTATGGTATTAATTTTTCTATCTTCCACCGAAAAATTAGAATTGAACTTTAAATTTCTTTACGTCTTTGTGAAATAAAGAACTGAAGTGGAAGATTTTTATTTTCTATGTAGAAATTAGAATTGAAGTTTGTTATTTGGAAAAGTTCATAAGATAAATTGTACTATTCTTGAATTAGTTTAGAAAATTTTAAATTTAACTATAAATTTTTATATTACAGGAAAATATTCACAAGTATGGTATTAATTTTTCTATCTTCCACCGAAAAATTTAGAATTGAACTTTAAATTTCTTTATCTTTGTGAAATAAAGAACTGAAGTGGAAGATTTTTATTTTCTCTGGAGAAATTAGAATTGAATTGTGTTCTTTGGTAAAATTCCGAAGAGAACTTGAACTTTTTTATCTTCAGTGAAAAATTTGGAACAGTATTTTAAATTTTTAATCTCTTCGAGCCAGATTGAACTTTTTTATCTTAATTGAAAAATTTTGAACAGTATTTTAAATTTTTCATCTCTTCGAGTTAGATCTGAACTAAAGTGAAAAATTTTTATATTATTTTGAAAAATAGAAATGATCAATGACTAATTTCTTTTTCATTGTGAAAATTCAGAAGAGAACTTGAAATTTCATTCACTTATTGGAGAAAATTTTAAATTGAACTAGAACTTATTATCTTCCATGAAAATATTCACAAGTATGGTATTACTTTTTCTATCTTCCACCGAAAAATTTAGAATTGAACTTTAAATTTCTTTATGTCTTTGTGAAATAAGGAACTGAAGTGGAATATTTTTATTTTCTCTGGTGAAATTAGAAATGAATTGTGTTCTTTGGTAAAATTCAGAAGAGAACTTGAATTCTTCTTCACTTCATTGAGAAAATTTTAAATTGAACTAGAATTTTTTATCTTCCGGGAAAATATTCACACGTATGGTATTACTTTTTCTATCTTCCACCGAAAAATTTAGAATTGAACTTTAAATTTTTTATTGGGGAAATTAGAATTGAATTGTGTTCTTTGGTAAAATTCAGAATAGAACTCGAATATTCACTATCAAAGTATAACTTTTCCTATATTCTATGAAAAATTTGGAACAGAACTTTAAATTTCTTCATCTCTTTGAGAAAAAAATCTGAACTGAAGTGGAAATTTTTATATTATTTTTGGGAAAAAAGATTTGATCAATAACTTTTTCATTTTCATTGAGAAAATTCAGAATCGGAGTTGAACTTTTCTTCTTCCGGGAAAATATTTGGAACAGAACTTTAATTTTTTTCATCTCTTTGAGAAAGGTCGGAATTGAATTTAAGAAACTTTAGAATTAAAGTGAAACTTTTTATCTTCATGGAAAATAATCACAATCATAGTATAAATTGTCCTATCTTCTATGGAAAAATTTAGAATTGAACTTTAAATTTTTATGTCTTGGTAAACTTAAAAGTGATATGGAAACTTTTTATTTTCTCTGGAGAAATTAGAAATGAATTATGTTCTTTGATAAAATTCAGTAGAGAACAAGAACTTTTCTATCTTCTATGAAAAATTTGGAACAGTATTTTAAATTTTTTCATCTGTTTGAGAAAAATCTAATCTGAAGTGGAAAATTTTTATATTATTTTGGGAAAATAGAAATGATCAATAACTTATTTCATTTTCATTGACAAAATTCAGAATCGAAGTTGAACTTTTCTTCACTTCTTTGAGAAAATTTAAAATTGAAGTGAAACTTTTAATCTTCATAGAAAATAATCACAATCATAGTATGACTTTTCCTATCTTCTATGTAGAAATTTAGAACTGAACTTTAAATTTTTTATGTCATGGCGAACTTAAAACTGAAGTGGCAGCTTTTTATTTTCTCTGGAGAAATTAGAATTGAATTGTGTTCTTTGATAAAATTCAGAAGAGAACTTGAATATTCACGATCATAGTATAACTTTTCCAATATTCTATGAAAAATTTGGAACAGAACTTTAAATTTTTTTCATCTCTATGTGAAAAGTCGGAATTGAATTTAAGAAAATTTAGAATTAAAGTGAAACTTTTTATCTTCATGGAAAATAATCACTATCATAGTATAACTTTTCCTATCTTCTACAGAAAAATTTAGAATAGAACTTTAAATTTTTTATGTCTTGGTGAACTTAAAACTGAAGTGGAAGCTTTTTATTTTCTCTGGAGAAATTAGAATTGAATTGTGTTTGTTGGTAAAATTCAGAAGAGAACTTGAACTTTTCTATCTTCTGTGAAAAATTTGGAATAGTATTTTAAATTTTTCATCTCTTTGAGAAAAATCTGAACTGAAGTGAAAAATTTTTATATTATTTTGGAGAAATAGAATTGATCAATAACTTATTTCATTTTCAATGAGAAAATTCAGAATCGAAGTTGAACTTTTCTTCTTCCGAGAAAATATATTGAACAGAACTTTAAATTTTTTCATCTCTTTGAGAAAGGTCGGAACTGAATTTAAGAAAATTTAGAATTAAAGTGAAACTTTTTATCATCATAGAAAATAATCACAATCAACGTATAACTATTCCTATCTTCTAAGGAAAAATTTAGAACTGAACTTTAAATTTTTTATGTCTTGGTAAACTTAAAACTGAAGTGGAAGCTTTTTATTTTCTCTGGAGAAATTAGAATTGAATCATGTTCTTTGGTAAAATTCAGATTAGAACTTGATCTTTTCTATCTTCTAAGAAAAATTTGGAACAATATTTTAAATTTTTTCATCTCTTTGAGAAAAATCTGAATTGAAGTGGAAAATTTTATATTATTTTGGGAAAATAGAATTGATCCAATAACTTATTTCATTTTCATTGAGAAAATTCAGAATCGAAGTTGAACTTTTCTTCTTCCGGGGAAATATTTGGAACAGAACTTTAAATTTTTACTTCTCTTTGAGAATGGTCAGAACTGAATTTAAGAAAATTTAGAATTAAAGTGAAATTTTTTATCTTCATAGAAAATAATCAGAATCATAGTATAACTTTTCCTATCTTCTAGGGAAAAATTTAGAAGTGAACTTTAAATTTTTTATGTCTTGGGACTTTTCTTGTTCCGGGAAAATATTTGGAATAGAACTTTAAATTTAACTCTTTGAGAAAGGTCGGAACGTAAAAAGTTAAAAAATATCATGTTAAAAAATTCAAGAAAGTATTTACAAATTGGGGAGGGGACTCTTTGAGGTTGGAAAATGGGTTTAGGAATGACATTATGAATGGAACTTGTTCATAATATATAATAAAGCAATAAAAAAAGTATTAAAAAAAATGGAGAGGGGCCTCTTTGGGGGGCCCGGGGAGGGTGTTTGGGGGACCCTTGGGGGAGGGTGTCCCTTCTGTGTCTCAATGCACAAAAAATATTAAAAAAATGGGGAGGGGAGGAGGGGAGGGGGAGGGGAGGGGAGGGGGAGGGGAGGAGGAGGGGAGGAGAGGGGGAGGGGGTTGGGGGGAGGGGGAGGTGACGGTGAGGAGTGGGGAGGAGAGGGAGGGTGGGGGCCCTTTGGGAGCCTGGGGGACCTTTGGGTGCCGGTGGAGGGCCTTTGGGGGTCCTGGGGGCCGGTTGAGCGCCTGGTGGACATATGGAGACCGGGTGAAGGCCTTTGGGACTCCGGTGGTCTTTTGGGAGCTTGATCTGCCTTTGGGGGGCCCGGGGTGGGCCTTTGCGGGGCGGGGGGGCCGGTGGGAGCCGGGGGACCCTTGGGGGACGGGGGGGTTCCTTCTGGTTGGGGGTATGGGGATTGGAACCCTTTGGATCGGGGTAGGGCGATCGGGGGCCCTTTGGGGTTGGGTAGAGCACCTCACGACACTGTTCAAATAGAACTTGTTTACTATAACGACCACACTCAAAACCTCTTCTGAAACCCTTTCTAAAATGATCTTTTAAAATGCCTCTAACGGTTTCGCCGAAATAATTCCATAACCTGTCTAAAACCGTTTCGCCCAAATAATCCCCTAAAAGTAATTTCTGTGTGTTCCTTTTGTTT
Source organism: Artemia sp. Qi Xiang Cuo (assembly GCF_049724085.1). NCBI lineage: Eukaryota > Metazoa > Arthropoda > Branchiopoda > Anostraca > Artemiidae > Artemia > Artemia sp. Qi Xiang Cuo. The sequence continues at coordinate 14,309,414 of NC_142798.1, read as the reverse complement.
TGTGGCATTTCTGTGCTTTCACATTTCAAATTTCTAGGAAACCCTTTCCTATGTTAATCTCTTCATCTCATAAATGTTCCTAGCTAAACTATTATGGTTTCGTTAGAATATCAATTTACCTCTCCGACTTAAAGCTCCGTGAAGCCGTATTTAAAAATAGAATTTCTATCTCTTTAGACTCCCGCATAATTCCAAGATAACAAGTGATGTCATTTATGATTCCTGACACTAAAGATCAATGAAGCCCTATTTAAAAATAGAATATTAATTTTTCTCTCTGTCCTAAAGAACGTTTATCCCTCAGACCTAAGATTAAAGAAGCCTTAATGTTTCTTAATTCCCTCTTCGTGAATCAACAATTTCCCCGCCGATTATATAAATCAAGTTCACAGGCCAGGCTAGCCAAACAACAATGAAGCCATGTTTGTTTCTTAATTCCCCCTTCGTGAACCAATAATTCCCCCATCGATTATGTAAATCACCCCACAGTGTCATAAATCAATAATTCCCCCATCGATTATGTAAATCACCCCTCATGCCATTACACGTGGCCAAACAACAACAACAGATCGATTGACCTTGACCCCCATTAGACTCGATCGATAATCCTTGAATAAATTATGTCCCGTCAGCATTAAACTAAATTGTAGATGGCAGCACATGTGTTCGTACCGGACCTCCTGATAGGGTTCTACTAACACCGAGCTTGCAGTTGGCTTAAAAAATTTTCAATTTACCAGCCAAAGAATTTAAAGGATAATATTAGTGATAATTTCGCTTCCGGAATATCTGAGTGAAGCTCACGGGAAGTTGCTGCAGAAAATTAAGAGTTGATGAAAGTCGCTGCAGCTGACTTTTCCCAGCCTGAAGAGTGTAACATTTGCATATGCCCTTCAGCAAGCAAAACACCAGGCTCGCCAGCTTCTTGTTGCTGCCCTCTGCTTGCTCAGGCATAGGGTCATCGCACATAAAGCCTAACACTCCCTCACTCTGCTCGCCGAGCTCGCTACTTTCGAAAGCTCAGGTCTTTAATCCTCGAATGCTTGTTATCATGTCCATGTATTTCTGATTTTTTATTGGGTTTTCTTTTCTTTTTTTTTTAGGTTTTCATATCCTAAATTGCATGTATTGTAATCATCCAGCTCCTCAGCAAATTGTCTTGAAATACTTTTTTTATAATCTGTTTCCATCCATTCGATGACTTTCTGTTTTTCATTTATTCCCATCAGGATGGCTGAAAGGTACATGTTTTGGCTAAATATCGTCCTTCATTTGGTAAATCTTGACCAAGCTATCTGAAGCTTTCTATCAGAATAGCCTTAGAGAGAAGGATAGAACCACATTTTTGTACAACTTATTTCTTTATGTACGGCTAATCGAACGATTAACTAAAACTGTCTTTAGACAATTCCTCTGGAAAACATCCAATGTGTCTTCTGCAACTTTCCAAAGCGCCCGCGAGTCAAAGCCATACTTTGCCATTTTCATTTATCGGGGCTTACACTACCCTAATCTTAGCTGAAAGACTTGTCTTTCTATTCTTCCATACTTTTTAATACCAAAGCCCTTTTATTAGCTGAATCAACGTCTGTTCATCGTCTACAAATCTCGAGACTCTGATTCAGAGGTCTGATGATTCAGACACTTCCTGATTAGTAATCAAAGTGTAAAATCGCGGTTAACAAAATTGAATCATTTTTCAAAATCACACTGGTCTTTTGTTAAAACTTGACCTGCAACATCGCTTAGCTTTAAACTGTCATCATACTAAGTAATTTGCTTCCTACATAAATTAAACTAATGCCTCTGAGATTAAGACTCACTTTTATCACCTTTTTTATTCAGGAGCTTAGTCGGAATTTCCATAATAATCAATAGGTGCTTTCCCTTTAACAAAAATCATATTTATAATTTTTAGCATCTTGTTTCTAACTCAGTAACTATCATATTTCGAAAACTCATTTACTATGCTACAGAGCATGATGGCTTGATGTTTTTCAATCCTTTTAATACTGTCTTTAACGCCTCCTTACTATAACTTCTTGCGCTTGCAACTTCTTGCGCTCGGAAATTTTTTCAGTCTTTTCTATATCATTTCTAAAAACTTTATTTTTGTTTAACGAAGTCTCAAAATGTTCTCATCATCTCTTCAACACCTTTGTATTGAGCCCCTCTCATACAATTTTTTAAGGAGGAAAATTAAAACTTGAAACGAAAGGAAATCATTCCATGTATGAGGGGGGGGGGTCTTCCCCTTACACATTCCTCACTTTTGATGTCCCAATTATTAACGACAGAATTTGAATGAGAAGAGCTTTTAAAGAACTTTAAGGCTTAAGCTTAAAGAGTGAGGGTTGAGGCAGGTGCAGCCCCCTCATATACGGAATGGTTTCAGTCCGTTTTAAGTTTTAATGTTGCTCCTTACTTTCAGTTGAAAAAAAAATGTTTTAATTTTCCGGCTGTTTTTCAACTCATGTCCGGAAGTCCGCCCCCCCCCCCCCCCGCTGTACAACATTTCTCCTGGAAAATTCTCCCCGTAAGCTTCCCTTATACATCACAGTACTATCAGGTAAATTTATGGAGCATTAAAATGTCACAAAATATTTTTCTGTAATAAGATGGGATGTATTACCCCGCAGCACCGTTGTAGAAATTGCTCACATTTGGCCAAGGAAACCCCTCCCCCAGACAATTCCCTCTCCGCTGAAAATTTCTCCTGGAACAATCTCTTTACATGTAAAATTGTGCATCCAAAGAAAAAGAAAGATAATTGAAAAGAGCTTCGTACATGAATTTTGGAAAATCCCTCCCGCCCTGGTAATAGTCTCTCCGGAAATTTCTTCCACTTAGAATAATCATCCCGCCTCCACAGAACCCTTCACGAAAATTGTTCGTCTATTTCCTAATAACGAATACTAAATGATGTCTAAAAAAGAACGCCGGATTTAAAAAGCTCTTTGCTATTAGTTCTTGTTGGCAACATTGTTTTTGCACTTTTTTTCATCATTGATCATTAAGGTTATGCTTTGATGCTGCGCTTTTGTTTTTCAGGTTACTGTTAGTCGTGTAAATTCGTAAATGTAACGTAAATATGTAATAAATTCAATTTATAGTAGATTCAATTCAGGCTTTGTTTTTGAGACACCCTTTATATGGAAACAACGGGCGAATTGCATATCTTACAGCCCGTATCATCTCCAGAGGCATACTCTTTTCAACTATGCTGAACCAAATGGCTATCTCTAAATTTTGATCCGATATCTTTGGGGAAAAAAGGGAATGAGAGGGAGCTAGTCGCCCCCAACCTCACCAGTCTTTTTGGTCAGTTAAAAAGGGCACTAGAACTTTTAATTTCCGTTTAAATGAGCCCTCTCCCGATATTCTAGGACTATTTATTCGATACGATCACCCCTGGCGAAAACAAATATACACGCGTCCGTGATCTTTCTTCTGGCAAAACTACAAAATTTCACATTTTGTGGATAGGAGATGAAGCCTTTGCATTAAAATTCTTTGATATGCTGAATCTGATGGCGCGATTTTCATTAAGATCCCTTGGAATTTTTGGGGGCGTGTCTTCCCCCCTTCTCAAAAACCAGGCAAAATTGTTCAGGCTCGCAGCTTTTGATGGGCAACATTAAAATTAATTAATTTTATATTTTTGGAGTCACCATAAAAAGTCAATTTTTTATGTAATAATTGTTATCAAAATTTATTTTTTACATTTTCGGCTTCTATTGGACCAAGTTGCTCCTTAAATTTGACGTAGATAATTTCGGAGACCACACTGCCTTTCCATGACGATAAAATGTATCCAACATGTATCCAGAGTGGCTAATTAACCAGACTTTTTCAAAAAGAAGAAAAAGGTTTCTAGAGATTTCTAAGGAAGTCTTGGAGACAACTCGGGAGAAGGATGTTTTTTGTTCCTTACCATATGTACCCGGGCTAAGTGAAAAACTTAAAAGAATTTTATAGAGTAATGGTCGTAGGGGTTCTTTAAAGAGTAATAATACTTTGGGTAGTTTTCTAAATTCTGGGAAGGATCTAACTTCATTGGGGCAACAAAGTGGGGTTTATCAGATCCCATGTACTTGCGGAAGCTCATATGTGGGAAGTACTAACCAGAGTTCAAAATGAGATTATTACAACAAAGATTCTATTTCTTCGGCTTTAAAGCAAGATTCTAAGTCTGAAGATTTTACTTCAGCCCTTTCAGAACATATTTTCAATTTTCCAGACCACTTTATTTTGTTCCAGAATGTCTCTGATTTCTAGGGAACGGGGTTTAAAGCAGAATTTTCGTGAAATTCTTATTCAAGAAAATCTTATTCAAGAACATTGCTTTGAATCGGGATACAGGTGAATTTGGGCTGAACTCTATCTATGATAATTTATTAAAATCTGACAGAGTAAAGTTCAATTCACCCAATGTAGTTGACCTCTGTCCAAATGTTATACCATTGAATGCTAATGAACCGAATCTAAGTAGGTCAAAGAGGCTAGCTTCCGCTTTTGCTTTGAAAAGAATTAGAAAATTAAACAATATTTAGTTTTAGTCCAGGACTTTTAGGGTTTGACCGGGACAAAATTGCAATATAAACGAAAATGGTACCAAAATGATCATAAAAAAAATTCTGTACAACATACTAAAAGTCCCCATAAATCCGAGTGGGGCGAGTACCCGAAAAACAGGGGAAATTGGGAAAAATGCCGAACATGCCCAGAAAATTGTTCAAAGTGAGGCTTTCCCATACGGGGAAAATTGTTTTCTGGGGCTTTCCCATACGCTGATCACGAAACTGACATCTAAAATTCAGTATAGAATAAAAGTACTACGGAAAACGGGGGCAACAGGGGGAAGAGGGGAAAAAATTTAAAAATACAGGGTAGGGGTACAAAGCACTTTGAAATATGTTTTCTGGGGTCTTTCTATCTGCTGATCCCGAAACTGACATCTAAAATGAAATAAAGAACATGAGCCCCACCATAACGGGGGGAAAGGGAGAAAGAGGGGAAGAAAAGGGACAATTGAAGTCAGGGGTAGAAATCAGTTTGAAATGTGTTTTCTGGGGTTTTCCTATCTGCTGATCACGAAACTGACACCTAAAATGAAGGAAAGAAAACGAGAACCATGAAAACCAAACAAAACTGGAGGAAATAACGGAAAGGGGGAAGGGAAGCCTGACTCCTGAGCCAGCTGCTAATGGCTAATAAGTAGGCCTATGGACAAAATAAATCGCTTAAGTATCAAACTTTTACTTTCTTGAATCACATACATTTCTTACAACCATTTGAATTACTAAACATAAAGAAAACAACGGCTTGACAGTGATCACAGTATAAAACTTCAGCTATTATAGGTAAAATTTGTACTTTCGAAGGCAATATCGTTGAATAAAAAACTAAAAAAGAACTTCAGTAACTATAGGTAAAGTCTGCACTTTTTAGGGCAGTATAGTTGACTTGAAAAACACAGCATTGATGCACTAGTCGAACTCCTCGTCTTCGACAATCTTGTTGTCCCTGTTCAAACAGTTGATACCCTGACATTCTCCGCACGCGAACGTACACGCTAATCCATTTTTCTTGCCGCTGCATCGCGAGTTCTCGCAGCCTGTCTTACAGTTGCATCTCACGACGCCCAAAAGAGTCTGAGGTGCGGGCAACAAATCGGTCATCACAGGTGAGTATTTATGGTCTCTGAGGACCCAACCCCAGTCAGCCGGGTCGAGGTCAGGTCGTTCCCCTTTCCAACGGGATACCTGGAGGCGCACTCGCTGGGAGTGGAATGAAACTGCAGCTTCGGTTGGCAGAAGCCTTTCAGGCTTAACAAACGCCGTAGTATTTGACGAAGAAACTTTTTCCAAGAAAATTCGATATCGCAGCTTAGTGAGATCTTTGTTTGGTCGTGCTTTATACAAGCTGAGGAGAAGATATTCACCCGCTTTCACAGTTTCATCTTTAGGCGATGATTTATCCAGAAACACTTCGCATTTTTTTCTGAACACTTCGCTCTTCTTCAAAAGAGGTAGCACAGCTTGCTTTCCAAGTCCGAAAACTCGTGAGGTCGTGTCACATGCCAAGAGTGCGTGCCCTACCAGAAGTAGCCTGGATACTTCTCCCATTTTTTTTTAACTTCGTTGAGGCACCAGAACCGTGTTATCGCTTCTTTTGCGTTCGTTGACGATTCGAAGTAAAGTGTTTTTGCATTAGGCGGGATGTGATACAAGAGTATAATCAGAAGGTCAGTGTCGTTGCCAAGAACTATTGTTTCAAAGTTTTCTGATTTCGTTACGGCAGTCTTCACGATTAGATAGTCAGCATCGTCCTTCGCATGGACGACTTCAAATCCTTTGGCTCTGAGTTTTTCCCCGATGTAGCTTATAATTCGCTGTTTGTTCTGAGAGTTGCTCAAAAACTCTTCCTTCTTTTTCTGGAGCTTCATCCCTAAACTGAAACCGATCACTTGATGCTGGCTTCCCTTACACCGTCGGTTGTGGGTAGCATCTTTCGTGGTTAGACCAGCGCTGTATCCATCGAAGACAACAGTAGGGGAGGTACAGCGTCGAGTAACGAAACTAACATAGCTGTCACAGATTGAATCATAAGTATCACCGATCTTCCAAGGTACTTGCTGAAGCAGCCAACCTCCGTCAACTACAGTGACACGATCTGACACTGGCACGAGGTGAATAGAGTCCGTTTTCGCTTCTTTCCGCTAGTGCAGGTTTGTCTGGCTGACGCATTATGCCAGAATTCTCAAACAAAGCGGGCGGATAACTGCACAGTTCGTAACGTAGAGTTTCTGCCATGTCATTTTCAGATGTATGGGCAGCAGCCGAAAGACGTTGAAAAAGCAGTGCAGGGTCTATATGCAAAATCTCGCCATCTATCCTAATGTTACCATCGGATGCCAGTGTAAAGAGTTAGTCTTTCTTCCTGAATGAAAAAATTTTGACGGATTAGCCATCCTTGTGCTGGAGGATCAGCTCATCTACATCTTTAGCATCCTCTGCATTGACGCCTTTTTGGGCAATTAGCCCGGAACCTATACTTCTAAGCTCTGTGGAACTAGTGAAAGGACAGTTCTCTAGAAGGAATACAAGAAACGTCAGTAGATCCTTAGTATCTCTCTTTATTCATGCTGCGGTTGCAGTAACGTGCTGTTCACTAGAACTGTACTCTAGGCCCGTCAGTTTCTGCATTAGATCATTCACTGAAGCGAGTACTGGCATAGACATTGTCTATTTGTTTCTCTGAAGCTCAGTCATCCCTTTTCCTCTTGTCAGCCCTCCATCTGTTTTTAGGCTCTTCATCAGCACTGTCTCGATGACGAGGTCTGGAGCCAATCCAGCCCAATAACGATCTCTTCGTCGGGCAATAAACTTGCCGCTTGCAAACTGTCCGAAGAGCTGTGGATTCGATGTTTCAAGTTCCTGCATCATCTGAAGAAAAAGAGGAACTGACTTGGCATAAAGATTATGCCCCGCAGCTGCGAGGTATGGGAGCATTTCAGAAAGAGAGGATAAGTAGAGATCCCAGTCTCCAGTCCTTTCTGCTTTCAAAAACTTCTGAAAGATCGAAACCATTTCGGAATACTGCATGAATAGTTTCGCAGTTCTGCTGGATTTCAGAGAAGATTTTAAGGCTTCGAGGCATAGCGAAACCGCCTGAAGGGCTTCGTGATTAGCCGCTTCTTCCACAGAAATCTTTCCATCCACCAAATCGTCATACACGCTGGAGACTCGTACAAAATCTTCGTGGTCGGAAGGTCTCTCGCCATACGGAATCGAATATGCCATGCACAAAAGTGAAATATTCAGTGATGCGTCGACTAGCTCGTGAGCTCTTTCCGTATTTCTTTCTCGAGTTTTTTTTTGCCTTTTCCAAACCTATGGGGTAGCCGAACCTCTATAGATCTCCTGTATTAATATTTGTAAACATTTCCACATGCTTTCTACCCCTACCCTGTATATTTCCCTTTTTCCCCTCCCTCCCCCCATTTCCCCGTTTTATGTTAGTCAATTTTTTTATATCATTTTAGTTTTCAATTTCGTAATCAACAGATAGGAATACCCCAGAAAATATCTTTCAAACCGCATTCTACCCCTACCCTGTCTTCTCCTCTTTTCTCCCCTCTTTCCCCTGTTCCCCCGTTTTCCGTAGTAATCTTTTTCTATACTGAATTTTATGTATCAATTTCGTAATCAGCGCATGTGAAAACCTCAGAAAACTCACTTTAAACTATTTTCTGGGCATGTTCGGCATTTTTCCCATTTTCCCCCGCATTTCCCCCTTTTCCCCTGTTTTTCGGGTACTCGCCCCACTCGGATTTATGAGGACTTTTAGTATATTGTACAGAATTTTTTTCTGATCATTTTGGTATCATTTTCGTTTATATTGCAATTTTGTCCGGGTTCGACACTTTTTTGAGCTAAAAGTCCTGGACTATTTTATTTGATTTCGTATATAAACTGAAATTTTAAATTGTTTTTGCTTAATTTTACTACTGATGACGGTCACTGTATAGGTGACCGAAATATCTGGTATTTTTGTGAATTTCTATACACTGTCTATTAAAAAGGATTTTATCCCTGTTTTGAACTTTTATTTTATAGTTGCTCCTTAAAGTTCATTACTACGAACCGTTCGAAAACAAAGAGAGAAATTCCGAGAAGACAACGGGTCTAAAGCCAATAGAAAAAAAGAGAAAAGAATAAAACAGGCAAATATTTTGCCTGTATAAAACTAGTCGCCTTCAGCGTTGAGACGGGAATAATCTAAAACATAACACTTAAAAAAGAAAAGTAATTTTTTTGAAATCAAGTTAAATCCTGAGATTTTTGGGAAATTGGACCTGGATTCACAGTTAAAACAAACTATGTTAGCTGTTTTCTGGGATCTGGAATATTCTCCGAAAAAATTGTTGGGGACGATATAATCGTTATCATAATAATAGTTATCTTGATGATAAGGATGACAATGACGCCAACCATTATGTTGACTGCAATGATGGTCATGATAATTACAACGATGGCTGTGGCAGTGGGACCGTCCGTTAATTTTTAATGATTTACTTTCTTGAGTTTTCCAACTGCCCATTTCCTGATTAAATTAGAACCTTGATATTTTTTTTTTAATTAAGCTAAATCTTGGGATATTAGGGAAATTGGACCTGGAATCACTACTTATAGTATGTTAGATATTTCCTGGTAACTTGGAATATCCCCCGAAAGAATTTTCTTGGCAAGGTAGTATTAGCTTAGTAACCTTGAAGAGAGAAGGTAAAAAAAAAAATAATAAAACGCACGCCATAATTTGTCCTTCTGCTTTGTCTGTGTCACTGCATTTAATCACTTTTTATTTGTAAGCAGGGAAGCGGAACAGAATTTATCAGGCGAATGGTGACGGATCTTTATTTGATATTTTTCTTTCGTGGCTGATACTGTTTTCAAGTTTCTTTATTTTACTCGGCTTTGGATACACTGAAACAGCGGTATTTGTTTGTATCTTTTTAAAGAGTATTTTTCATTGTTGATTAAATTTGTTGTAACAATGTTATATGCCAAAAAGGAATTTTTTCAATTTCTCTTCTTTCGATTTGATTGGCTCTTGATTCATAATAAATCGATATAATATGTTTGAAAAGGAGGAGCGGGGCTAAGGTTAGTCGAGAGGATTCTCTTAGAAAAATTTGATTGAACTGAGTTTTTCATGTATGTATTTCAAAGGAAGTAAAAGATTCATGGGACGGAGTAAAGAGTGAAGCTGTGAACAGACTGAGACAGAAGATGAGGTTTTGCAGCTTTGTTGACCTCAGGAGGTTAAGTGTTGCGATGAGTGGTCAGTAGCAGCAATGTGAAAACTGATATTTTTCAATACCCTGCCAATAAGGGGTTTATGGAAAGCTCAATAATTTGAATAAGTCTCATTATAGGTCCTAAAATCGACTTGAAACCCTAAAAATTTATTGATAAGGTGAGGTTAAATACCTTTCTTACGACGTTTAATAAGCAGGCTGGCTAAGAGACTTTGTTGTTTCAGTTTTCGATCAGAAAGGATGGAATTCATCCTATCAAACATAAAATCAAACATAATTAAACATTATCAAACATTAAATAAAAATCAAACATAAAAAAATAATAATCAAACATTATCAAACATATATAAAAATCAAACGTAGTCAAACATATAATAACCAAACATAAATAAAAATCAAACATAAAAAAATAATAATCAAACATTATCAAACATATATAAAAATCAAACATAATCCAACATATATAATAATCAAACATAAATAAAAATCAAACATAAAAAATAATAATCAAACATTAAAAAAAAAAGTTTGAATAGTATATTCATCAAAACTTTCCTTTTTGACATGATGCCCAAGCAAGGAGTTTTTATCAATTTGTATTATGTGTATAAAAATATAATGTATTAACTTATTTTTAAAACGCATCGATAAAGCATGAGTGGCTTCTACGTACTTAAGTTTGCTCACTCGTGACAATAAACCACAAACTTAAACTGTAAATAATTGTAGAAAAAAGGCTTTTCTTCTGTTATTCTTCTGTTTCTTCTTCTGTTATTCTGTTTCTTTTGTTGTAATTCTTCGTGTTTCTTATGTTATTTTTCTTATAGAACATGGTAACATGGTAACAAACAATAAGGAGTGACTTGTACTAATAATATAATAATCAAAACTCTAAAAAATTTTTTTTTTTTTTTTTTAAATTTATGAATCAAAAGAATCGACTCTATAATAACTCCAAAGATATGAATTTCACGTTCTGATTCAGCGAATCAGAGAAATAAAGATTACTGGGGCACAGCCCCAGTAATCGCGGAAATCTAAGGAAAATATGAATCACGAAATCATTACTATTAGAAGATTGGTTCAGTATAAGAAAAAAAATTGTATAAGATAAACAAATGTACGTAATTCCTTGCGCCGTTAGGGATTGAACCCAAAAAACTTGAATCATATGGCTCAGATTCTTCCACCAGGCCGGAACAAGGTATCAAATCATGTCATTTCGGGAAATGGTGATGTAAAATAGTTGTAAATTTATTCTAAATAGGTATGGTCTTGCTCTTGTATTTACTGCAGCTATCAAGCCTCTTGGTTTTTACTTGTTAAATTAAATAAAAAAAACAAGTTTTTTTTAACTGAAAGTAAGGAACGACGTTAAAATTTAAAACGAACAAAAATTATTCCGTATATGAAAGGGACTGTCCCCTCCTCAACGCCTCGCTCTTTACGCTAAAGTTTTTCATTGTTTAAAAAAAAACAGAGTTGTGAGAAATTCAAACTTTAGCGTAAAGAGCGAGGCGTTGTGGAGGGGACAGCCCCTTTCATATACGGAATAATTTCTGTTCATTTTAAATTTTAACGTCGTTCCTTACTTTCAGTCAAAAAAACTTGTTTTTTTTCATTTAATTTTTGAACGTTTTTGAATTAATGCAGGTTTTGGGTTATCAAGCCTCGTGGTTTTTACTTGTTAAATTAAAACAAAAAACAAGTTTTTCAACTGAAAGTAAGAAGCTAAATTAAAGCTTAAAAATACCTCGTTCTTCACGTTTAAGTATTAATAAAAATCCTTTTTTTCTAATTCCTAAAGACTGGCTGATTAAATAAAAAGTTTTTTTTACGGAAGTAAAGAGTGAAATTGAAACTTAAAATGGAGTCAAATTATTACTTTATCAATTATAAAAATATATCTACATAACCACCTCAAGTAAACTGACTCGTGGTATTTTGCTATATTTGTCGAATTCTAAGGACTAGAGCTTCAACGAAAACACAAAACCACCGCAAAGATGGTGTCTTAGGAGCAGAGAAGTCCATAAATAGCCTGCAGAAAAAAACAAACCCATTTATAAGGCACTCAATAGCATTTCACCGACCATGATACTGTTAACTCTTAGCATACAAAATAGTTCTTTAACAAAAATCAATCCATTTCAATTATCAATAAAATGCTAGATTTTAGAATTCTACAAATATAGAAAATTTCCACGAAAAAGGAGACACGCCGACAGTTCATCGTTTTATACCATAACATATCTATTCACTAACTTATGTTTTTCATTCCTCGGTATTTTGGCAATCGTTGGGCAAAAATTGGCGTTTGTGACACAAAATGGCAGAAAACGGCATTTTCAAGTTGCACAATCTTTTTACTGTGAATTCTATTCACATGAACCTTCTCCGAGTACTCCGAAACCATTGTTTCCATATGGTTAAAACTGGGGAAAAACAGAAAAAAGGTGATACTTTAGTCAATGTTGCTCATTTCAAGGTTTGGCAGCAGGGGGGAGGTTATAAGTCTCCAATTTTGAGTTCTTGACATTGGAAATTCTATTCATGTACTTTTTATCTGTTCGCCGGCATTTTGAGGAGTTTCAAGCTCTTTTTTCAAATCCCTGGTGATTTTTTTACATAAATTTTTGCTTTTAAGTTGAATCTATAGTTAGGTACCGAAATAAATACTATAAATATTTTACTTGTTTTAGCAGGTACTCTGAAGCATTCTTATTTGAGGGAACAAACTTACTTGTTTTAGTGGGAAAGTGTCAATCAAACTGTGTTATTAAAAATGCACTTACCAGTCAATGCATTAGGTCAACTTTGGGATAGATTTTTTCTACTCAATTTTATCCAACTATTAGGATCCAAAAAAAATATTTTCATAGGGGAAAGGAGGCTTTCCAGAAAGACAATAGGATGAAAGTTTATTTTGTATACTTTGAACCCTTCTCCTTAGGAAAAATCCTTGGATTCCTCCTCCAAAAACGTCAAACCTGTGTACAACTACGATTATTAAAAATTAATTGAATCTCACAAATTGTTTCTATTTACGGAGAATCATCTCAAGCTTAAGTCAAATTTATTCAAAATGTTATCTTTGGATCTCAGCAGTAGGATTGTAACTTGTCGCACGAAAGTGTTATTTTAGCACTATTTCATTTTGTGTAGCACTCAGAGTTGCCACCTGTAGCACGAAAGGGCTATTTTAACACTATTACAGTCAATTTTTTGACTCTAGCACCAAAAATTGCTTTGTAGCTTGCAAATGTGGGCAATTGTAGCACTTCAGGAACTGACCGTGGTGGCAACCCTGCTCAGAAGTCTACTCGTATTTGTTCTTGTAATTAAATTGTGCAAATCTTCATTCTTCCGTTTTTCAAAAGTCGTATGACTCATACATTAGTAAGTGTATTCTCAATGAACCTTCTACTGGCAGCCCCCCCCCCCCCAAAAAAAAAAACGAAGAAAACTGCCGGTAACTGACAGTTATTATCGATAACTGACGATACATAAAAATGCCAAAAAGAAAATGCCAGTAAAATAGAAACTTTACAAAATTTAAATATATAAGATATTGGGTATTTAGGTCTAAAAGAGCTTTTCCAAACATCAACTAGGCTCGTGAATAATCGACCTCTACCTGGGTAGCGTTATGTTCGGTTCCACGCGACACAATTTTCATGGAATTTCAGGCCATTTTTTGAAATTCCGGTAAATTTGTTTTCGCAATAAACTTTTACTATTAAAATTAATCGAAATATTAGTTTCCATTCCTAAGTCAGCTTCAAATCGTAGTTCTCCCTCACTTGGCAGTTTTTTTCAAAGCGAGATTTTTAGCTTTTTGTTGTCACGGGGTAGAGTTTGTTCTCTACTACGTTGCGGAGGCCACCGCAACCATCGTATTCGATTTATCGTTACTGTTGACAGGGGAAAAAATGACGACAGAGAAGAGATCATATGATTTCTACTATTTTATTAAAATTGAATATGTTAGCTATCTCCAATATCTATTTGTTATGTTAGTAAAATATTGACTCTCATCAACATATAACCTTCGTTCGATTCTAGTTTTGTCGACATTTTAGAAATGCGGCGTTCGATTCATCGTATCTGTCGATAGAGACCAAAAGAGGACATATCGCTAACTGAGGGCTAATGGAAACTGATTTGAATTGATTGACTAATGGGAAAATTATATTAAAGATTTTGAATAACTTTTTTCGAAGGGTGCATGGAATGCGGAATGATCTATTTAATTAATTTACATCAGTTTATTTCTTTCTTGGCCATTAAACTGACAATCCACGCTCATTTGTTTTTTCAGTTTCGTAGGCTATAGCCTACTTATAAATAAAAGATCTAAAACCGAACTCGCCAGCCATGACAGAAAAAGCAACAAAATATAAATATAAAGACGACAAACGGATCTATGGTCAGTAAATGAAGACGAAGAAAAAAACAAACAAAAACCCGTATCTAACAAGGCGTCTTCAGCATAGGGGAAAAAATAAACTAAAACTAAAAAATATACATATGTATATTCCGTCCCCAAAGATATATAACCGTCCCCAAAGATATGATTACTGAACCTTTCAACTATACTGAACAAAATGGCTATCTCAAAATTTTTGTGTAGTAGTGGTAGTTGTATTAGTAGTAATAGTAATTTCCGGTCTTGAGAAGGTATGGGGGTTGTAATCCCTACTCGTTTTGAGTTTGACTCGGTTATTTATTGTAATTTCTGATCATTTTGGGTTTCAAATTCCATTTCAAATTCCAAAGCACTTCAAATTCCTCTTCAATATTCTATAAATTTTCACCTTTATACGCGTAGCCTTAATAGTGCTAGTATCATAGTAGTAGTCGCAGTAGTATGAGTAGTAGTAGTAATAGTGATAGGATTAGTAGTAATAGTAGCAGCAGTAGCCGCAGTAGCAATAGCAACAGTAACATGTTGTCTTTTGGTCAGTTTAATTTTCATCTTGATACGATAAGCCGTTACAAAAATATTGCTGATACGCCTGTATCAGCAATCTGTATGCTCGTAGCATGTTTTGATTTAGTTCAACTTTCCCCTCAACTTTTTCTCTTATGTTCATGTCAATATCTTCAGCGTTGGTAGTACTTGCTACAGAGAGCAGTAGTCTTAGCGATAGTAATAGCAGCAGTACCGTAGTGTTAGTATTAGTAGTAGTGGTAGTTGTAATAGTAGCAATGGTATCGCAAAAACATTGCCTTTACTGTGAATTGATCACCCCCCTTATCATTTCCTGAAAGTTCTAAATTTATATACTGATTCATTCCTGAGTGACGCCTTTCAAAAAACATTGCCTTTTTAAAGCTATTGCAAACCTCTTGCCGTTTTTCTAATTCCAATACGAGTCTATCAATGAGGATGAGAAAAGTGTTCACTCTAAAAATTATCACTCGCAGTCATCCTTATTTCTTCATCAGGTGTTTCATCATGTCTTTTTTGGGCTGTCTCTTACCCATATCTCTTGAATACTCTTTCGACACACTTAATTCCATTGCTCTTTGTTCAAAATACTCAAAATTTTCTCGCCGAGATACGAAAAACCTGCGAAGAGATTCGTAAATATTAGCAACCGTGATCAAGTCTATTGTAGAAGCTTGAATTTCTTTACTCACTTTGTTAACCCTATCCAAAAATCCATTCCACATTACAACCATAACCACTATTTCAAATTTTTCGAGGCTCAAAAGTATTCCAGTCGCTTCGTTTCGCGTTACAGGCTTTTTGCAAAAATAATCTTTGACTGATTCTAAAGTCTTAATGACTTAGAACCAAGAATCTCTTAGACTCTTACAAGCGTCTTCTCTAGCTGATCAACGAGTCAAATTTATTCTTTTTTATGTTTTCCCTTTCATAATATCAGGCATTAATTTTTGTAAGTTCGACAGCGTCGGGTCGAACTTACAAAAAAAATGTAGATTTCTTGAAGCAACATAAAGAAGTGACAAGCTTCTGTGGAAGATTCAGCAACCGCAGTTGCAACTAAATTTAATGAGTGGGTCGAGCAAGGAACGAAAAAAGCAAAAGGTGCTTGTCTTTGAATTTTAGCATGTAAGCCATTGTATATACCAGCCATATTCGCAGCATTATCATATGACTGTCCCAGACAATCTACAATATTTATATCCAGTGTGTTAAGTTCGGAAATAATGCAGAAAACATTTCCTCAGCCTTATGTTTTACTGAGGGCAAAAAATTTCAAATCTTTCACCCGGCTCATCTGTTTCCAAAACGTATCTAATGACGAGAGTAAGTTGGTCCACATGTGCTATGTCTGGTGTAGAATCGAAGATTAAAGAAAAATATTTCGCTGCTTGTATCTCGTCTTTAATTTGTTTTAAGACTTTATGACTCTTCGCAAATGGTTTTAAACAAGTAGCTGGTACTTCCAGTTACTTGTCCCGTTTAATATGACTGTCTAAAAAAGGGTCGAATTCAGCTAACAGTTCCAAATTAATACAATAATTTCCGTTGTGTGGATCACCGAGCTTTTCATTTTTTTTTCCCCTGAAAGCGAGGGCTCTTGAACATAGTCGTTTCACCACGGCAACAACTCTCTTCAGAGCGTTTCGCCAATAGGTACTTTCTTCATCAATCTGGACATGCAGCAAATGATCAACTCCGCCATCTATATTAGATCTTAGTTTCAAACTAAGAATACTAGATTTATGGCGTGAAGAGTTTTCATGTTGAGATACTCGGTGTTCTGCATTTTTCCAGTTATTGAACCCTTCGTTCTCAAAGTGAGTTTTATTTTCTAATAAAACCGAATGCCAAACAAGGCCCACAAAAAACGGAATTTTTAGTTTCAAAATAAACCAGCCAATTTCGATCAGTAACTTCATAAGAAATAACGCTGATCAGCATATATTTTTTCACTTTTGGAGAAGTCACAAGACTTGTTTTGATCGAAACCTTTCCTAGCAATAATCTCCCTTACCGAATCACTGATTTCCCATAAGGCTGGATCTTTGTTGAGATTAATGTTGAGATTAATAACTATACTCAGCTCCACTAAGTAACTTTCTTCCATCGCTCACTTTAGTAATTTTTTATCCAAAACTTATTTCTTGTTTACAATAGTTAAAAATGTAATTATGTCTAAGTAAATTATGGGTGATTTATTTCTCAGTAAAATAATAATATTATCATTTTTACTACTTACCTATTATAAATAAGTTACTGCAGTAACGTAATTTACGAAAACTTGTAAAGAAAATTACAGTAAACACTCACAAAATCTATTCGGAAGAAAAAACTGAAACTGTTATAATTCAAAAGAAAGCGCGCTCAAAGTCAATAATGACAAGTAAGCACTGTAATATATGCATATTGAATATTTTTTTGCAATTATTATTAAAATCTGCCGCCCCCACAAAATTTGCCATCCTAGGCTTCAGCCTACTCAGCCTACTGGTAAATCCAGCTCTGTGACCACCCCTTCCGTAAGAACCGTATATGTCAATAATGGGCAACCAGTATAACTTACAGCACTTGCTTTGTGGGTATCAATTAAGCTGAACAAAATGTTTATCTAAAAATTTTGATAGGATGTGTTTGTGGGAATGATTGGCGTGGCAGGGGGGGGGGATGGCTCTTGTCAATTTTGACTCTTAAAGAGGGCACTAGAACTTTCAATTTCCAATTCAATGAGCTCCTTTCGAAGCTTCTATGACAAATTCTTCTATAAGAAGAGCTTTGGTCAGAAAAAAATAACACATTCTGCCAACATCGCTCTTTTCTAAGACAGCGCTATTGCGCAGCCTATGAAAAGCAGTTTTTTGGCCAAAAAGATTTTACTTTAAATATTATGTTTTGTTAATTACAGAAGGCAGTAGATCCAGCAGTTTCCTTTAAAATGAGACTTTGAACAGCTGTTCATGATGTTCCATGGCCCTGCTTACTACGGAGAAGGAAAAAATGGAAAAAAGATGCCTTCCTTACAAAAAAAAAAATGATTTTCCTTGTTTTTTCAAGCCAATGTATTTCTCTTTTTGTTCAAGCCACTGTAAGTTTCCTAAATAGGGTTTTCAACCAAGACGATTCCAATGGTGCACTTTTTGTTTAAATTTCACGCCAATTTTAGAGGCATTTTTTTCTCTCTCTTTTTTATTACTAAGAGCTGACTTCGTCTTTTACGTGGTTGTAGTTACCGTTGCAACCACAATAATTTGAAAACTTCTTGAAAGGAATCTAAGTAGGGATGGAAATAACATTCAAATTTTAACATTAACCGTAAATTCTCGTCAACCAAAAATATGCTTTTTTCATGAGGTTTTATTTACTATTCATAATAAGGGATGACTAAAAAAATATACATATAATAATAATAATTTTGTACAAACCGCTTACAAAATATAAGAAAGAGGCAGAGATCTTAAATAAAAGTTAAGCTCAAATCAAACAGTCCGTGGTAATGAACCGTAAGGAAGAAGCGACTCGCATCAATAGTACCCGAAACTCTAAAAATGGAATTTTGATACCAATAGATACATCAAAAGAATCAGCTTATTATACCGATTCCAAATATATAATATTCATCAAGTTTATTGCTACCCATCAAGAGTTACGAACCTGAAAAAATTTGCCCAATTTTTGAGATAGGAGGAAACACCTCCTAAAATTCAAGGAATCGTAATGAAAATCACACTATTAGATTCATTGTACCAGAGAACCCTAATGTAGAAGTTTTGAGCTCATATATACAAAAATGTGGACATTTTCCATTTTTTCCATATTTGCCGTGGATGCGTGTTTATTTTTATTTTTTTTTTCCAGGTGTGATTGTATTGAAATAATGGTTCTAGAAGATCAGGAGAGGGTGCATTTTAAACGAAAATTAAGAGTTCTAGTGCCTTTTTTAAGTGACCAAAAAGATTGAAAGGCAACCGGCCCTCCTCCCACGCCCATTTTTTCCCAACATTACTCTGATCAAAATTTTGGGATAGCCATTTTGTTCAGTATAGTCGAAACACCAACTAAATATGTCTTTAGGGTTAAAATAACCCCCCATAGTCCGTGGGTAGAGGCCTGCAAGTTATAAAATTTGTTCATTGTTTACGTATAGTATTTATTAATAGCAGGTATACAGACATTTTTCGTGGGGGGGGGGCTGTGCTCGGGAGATTCTCCATAGGGAGAATCTTCCTTTAAGAGGTAAATTTCGGGGGGGAGGGGTATTTTCCTGGGGAAATCTTACCCTGAGGGATTTTACAGAATTCCTATGCAAAATTGTTTTTAATTGTCTTATATTCTCTTTGCCAACTCAATTTTGCATGCGTAGATGTTCCGGTGGAAATATCTGGAAGGCTGTTTTCCGTATGTTTTGATTTTCGGGAAAAAATTTCCACGGAAAAGGGCATTTCCGGTGATCAAGAAACCGATTAGATATTGAAGTCTTTTTCAAATGAAAGTATGCTAAGGAGAATTTGTCAAGCTGAATCGTCCACAAAAAATTTTACGGGGAGGGGGGAATTTCAACGAGAATGGAACTGTCTGGAGAAAATTTGATGGGAGGGGGGGGTGTGCACTTTAAGTTGGATGAAATTTCCATGGAGTAACTTTCACAGAGGAGGGGGATATATTTAATGGGGTTAATACAGATTTACCTGAATTCTTTGAAAAACGATCAGAAATTAAATAAAAAAAGAACATTTTTTTAACTGAAAGTAAGGAGAAATATTAAAACTCAAAACAAACAGAAATTATTCCGTATATGAAGGGTTGACCCCTCCTCAATACCTTGCTCTTTACGCTAAAGTTTGACTGTTTGTCCAGTTTTTTAAGAACGGCTACTGATGCACAGGGCCGTTTGATTAGAATAGGGTTTTTAAAGTGCTAATAACTTTTGTGTAAAGAGCAAGGTACTGATGAGGGGAACCCTTCATATATGGAATAATTTCTGTTCGTTTTTAGTTTTAATGTTGCTTCTTACTTTCAGCTAAAAAAAACCTCGTTTTTTAGATTTAATAACTTCCAAAGGTACAAAAAGGGCGACATATTACAACAACACATAATAATTATCATTCAAACCTCAAAGGAGGAGACCCAACGAGATAAAGGGCACGATTCGGTGCTTTTTGTATCGACCGTTTTTTTTTTTTTTTTAACGACAGTTATCGACTGTGTTTGTTTTACAGACTTGGTCAGATTGGCCTCTGAAGGTTTTAGTAATTGCCAAAAGGCTGGTTGATTTCTGTGGTGAGTTTAAAAGCACTGTATTTAAAATCTCTCAAGTGGATATCCTTCAAGTTATTCGTTCTATTGAACGCAGTTGGCATTGAAATTAAATGTTCTTTGATTTTCTCTACGGATTTGCTGGGCGTTCCCATCCAAAAGAAGCTGAAACAAAATTGCTAATTCTAATTCAAGGAAGTTGCAAATTTCCCAATTTGAATAGGAGTTAAAACGAGATATTTAAGGATAGTTAAACTGTTCACGGTCATTGACAGTAAGTAAAGAGTGACTCTTGTCAGTAATAACCAAAAGTTTAAAAAACAGAAGCTCGAAAATAGCACATACTACTACTAGGTTTGCGAACTGCTGATCCTTTTAGCAAGTTAGCATCCAGTTAGCAAGCAGTGCCTTAACTACAACTTTAGGTCACCCTATATTTTCATAATGTTTCCTTTCCTGTCATTTTGATAGTATTAAATAAAAAAAAACTTTCCGAAAAATAAGTTTTTCAAAGAAAAGTAAAGGCCATTTAATTTCTGTTCTGAAAAGAATGCAAATCAAACCCAAAAAAGAGTGCAAGTTGTTAAAAAAGAGTGTAAGTAAAAAAAAAACATTCTTTCGTCATTTAAAAATAAATATCAGTTATCCTTCGATAAATAAACATATTACAAACTTTGTCCATAGACACAGCTTGGCAAAGACAAAGCTATTTTACAATCACTCCTACTTAAAATTCAGTAAGCGCAAGGAATGTGGATGATTCTAATACCAGACGACACTTTACCCCCTCCCCGGCTGAAATTTAGAGTTCAAAAAGTTTTTACAACTAAGATTGGCCAACATACTTGAAACATCAAAAGGAAAAGATCATTTTTTTAGTGTGCCTTTGGTCTTTTTGGTACTATAAGACCAAATGGCTCATTTTTCATTGTCAATTTCAATTGGCGGCGACTTTTTTGGTCCTAAATTCATTTCTGAAATTGTCATTCACCTAACTCGACTCCTTTCCAAGTTAGCAAGCAGTGCCTTAGCTACAACTTTAGGTCACCCTCTATTCAAACAGTTCGTGGTAACGAACTGTAAGTAAGGAGCGACCCGGCTCAATGGTAACCGAAACTCTAGAAAACGGGTTTTTGATACCAATAGATATATCAAAAGAATCAGATTTCAATGCTGATTTCAAATATATAACTTTCATCAAGTTTAGTCCTACCCATCAAAAGTTACGCGCCTGAGAAAATTTGGCTCATTTTCGAACAAAGGGGGAAAGACCCCCTAAAATTTATAGAATCTTAATGAAAATCTCACCATCATATTCAGCGTATCAGAGAACCCTACTGTAGAGGTTTCAAGCTCCTATCTACAAACATGTGGAATTTTGCATTTTTTGCCAGAAGAAAGATCACGGATGCGTGTTTATTTGTTTGTTTGTTTTTTTTTTTTCCCCCAGGGGTGATCGGACCCAGTGGTCCTAGAATATCGTAGGAGGGCTCATTGGAACGGAAATTAAAAGTTCTAGTGCCCTTTTTAAGCGACCAAAAAAATGGAGGGCAACTAGGCCCCCTCCCACGCTCATTTTTTTCCCAAAGTCACCCGATCAAAATTTGAAGATAGCCATTTTGTTCAGCATGGTCGAAAATATGATAAAAATGTCTTTTAGGATGACTTGACCCCCCAAAGTCCCCAGGGGGAGGGCTGAAAGTTATGAACTTTACTCAATGTTAACATATAGTATTGGTTATTGGGAAGTATAGACTTTTTCAGAGGAGATTTTTTCTGGTAGGTGGGGGAAGGCGAGGGTCGGGGGCTATATGGAAGGATCTTTCCATGAAGGAAGTTTTCATGGGGGAAGGGAAATTGCCATGAAGGGGGCGCCGGACTTGCCAGCATTATTTATTGGTTATTGGGAAGTATACAACCATTTTCAGGAAGGATTTTTTCTGGAGGGGGGGGCTAGAGGAGGGGATTACTCTGGAGAATATTTCTGTGGAGGATGTTTCGTTGGGGTAATGGACATTTCTATGAAGGGGGCGCCAGATTTCCAAGCATTTTTTAAGAAACGATCAGAAGTTACGTAAAAAAAACAAGTTTTTTCAACTGAAATGTAAGAAGGAATATTATAACTTAAAAAGAACAGAAATTATAACGTATTTGAGGGGGTTCTCACCCAAGTCAATACCACTCTCTTTACGATACAGTTTTTTTTTTAGTGCTTTAAAAAGAGCTATCTATTCTAATTAAACGGCCTTTGTGATTCATGGGTTTGTGAATAAAATTTTTTTTTCACTTTTAACTTAAAGAGCGTGGTATTGACTAAGGGGAGAACCCCTTCATATAAGTAATAACATATACGTAATAAAAAAAAACAATAAAAAACAAGCGATACGGCTCAATAGTAATCGAAACTTTTAAAAACGGAACTTTGATGTCAATAAATGTATCAAAAGAATGTGTTTATAATGCTGATTCTAAATATATAAATTTTATTAAGTTTAGTATTACTCATCAAAGGCTACGAGCCTGAGAAAATTTACCCGATTTTTTAAAGATGGGGGAAACATTCCCTACAAGTGAAAGAATTTTAATGAAAATCACACCGTCAGATTCAGCGTATCAGAAAACCCTATTACATAGGTTTCAAGCTCATATATGCAAAAATCTGCAACTTTGCATTTTTTGCCAGAAGAAAAATATACGAATATAGAAGTTAGTTACGTAAGTTAATTTGTAAAGACATCCATTTAGCAAAAGAAAAGTAAAATTTTTATGCAAATAGAAGCTGCATTAACTAAAAAACGATCAGAAATTAAATAAAAAAAACAAGTTTTTTAAACTGAAAGTAAGGAGCGACATTAAAACTTAAAACGAACAGAAATTAGTCCGTATATGAAGGGGGCTGTCCCCTCCTCAACGCCTTGCTCTTTACGCTAAAGTTTTTTTATTGTTTCAAAAAATAGAGTTGTGAGAAAGTCAAACTTTAGCGTAAAGAGCGAGGCGTTGAGGAGGGGACAGCCCCCTTCATATACGGAATAATTTCTGTTCGTTTTAAGTTTTAATGTCGCTCCTTACTTTCAGTTTAAAAAACTTGTTTTTTTTATTTATTTCATAATGTATCCTTTCCTGTCATTTTGATAGTATTAATTAAAAAAAAAACTTTCCGAAAAATAAGTTTTTCAAAGAAATTTAAAGGCCATTTTAAACTTAAGCTCAGGAGATACAAATACCTGTTAAAATCAAAACTAAACACGACCAGAAATTACTATTAAAGAATAAATGAAACCAGAAACGAACAGAAATTAAATAAACAATCATAGCAAAAAACATGTAACAAGTAATAATGTAAACGAATAACTTTATCTTAAAGCGAGTAATGCTTGGATTGATTATGAAAATCTAGTTTAAAATGAAAACAAATATTTTGCTATTGAAGCATAAATGAAACTTAAAACGAAGAGAAATTAAATAACAATCAATGCGAACAAACATACAATATATATTAATGTAAATGAATAAATAAGTCTTAAAACGAATGAAACTTAAATTGAATATGCAAAGCAAGTTTGAATCGAATAAAAATAACTACAAACAAGTGTTTGGGTATCGCCTCACTGCAGAAGCCTAAAACCTACTGCGTCATTGGCGCTTTACTGAAAACAATTCTTTCATTAGTTAAGATTTTAGGGGATAAATATCAGCATATGCATATTAAATTGACAATGCACGTTTTTTTTTTCAGTAAACTCATTTGAATTTTTATCAGTAAAGTACAAATTATATTCTGGCTTTTAGAAAGCATAGGGGTTTTGAACCCTACTCATATTAATTTATGCTTGTTTTGAGTTTGACTCTAATATTTATTTTAATATTTGCTCGTTTTGGGTTTCATTTATTTATTGGTACTGATTTGGGGTAGTTGTATGCTTGGTAGATTATATGACAGTCCGGACGCCAGGTGTTGGAAACGTGAATCGTACCACAAAGGAACGGAACTGCTTCGACAATTAGCCTACCCTCCACCCCCCTAAATTTACCTAGTGAATTCAAAAATACCAATAACACTTACTTGCGAGTAGTGGAACACCCCGAAACTTGATATTTTACCATGTTTTTCCACAAAGTTTGAGGTGCAGTTTTCTGCTCAAATAGAAATGCCTAGCAGCCATAGAATATAACAAACCAACACGATTAGTTAGTAAAAATGGCAGAGTTAAAAAAAAATGGCAAAACTATATGAGTCTTGAACAGTCTTGGAAAGTATAAACAAAATCAAATTGAATATTAGATATATAATGATATTAATTGTTGAAAGATCCATCAGTTCAAGATTCTTTTTACTGTAATTTTATTGTCATTTTCAATGCTGTAAGAACTGGAAAATAATAAATTTCTAATATACGAGTAATTCGTTTTAAGTTAAGAACCAATTACGCAGAAGGCTTTATGTTTTTACAGTTAAAGAAGGGGGCAATATCCAAATTTTGTTTGTAGTGAAACTATTTGTCTTGACTAATCTTGAAAAAAACTAATAAATTAAACAGAATATTTGATTCATAATTATATTAATTACTAAAAGCTCATCAGTTCAAAATTTTACTGTAATTTTAATATTTATTTTGAATATTAAGTACAAAAGAAAACATTTGTAATATAATTCATTTTCAATAAAGCGCCAATGACGCAGTAGGTTTTAGGCTTCTGCAGTGATGCGATACCGAAACTCTTGTTCGTAGTTATTTTTATTCGATTCAAACTTGATTTGCATATTCAATTTAAGTTTCAGTCGTTTTAAGATTTATTTATTCATTTACATTAATATATATTGTATGTTTGTTCGCATTGATTGTTATTTAATTTCTGTTAGTTTTAAGCTTGATTTTCATATTCAATCTAAGCATTACTCGCTTTAAGATCTATTTATTCATTTATATTATTACTTGTTGTATGTTTTTGCTATGATTGTTTATTTAATTTCTGTTCGTTTTCTGTTTCATTTATTTTTTAATAGTAAATTCTGGTCGTTTTGAGTTTGAATTTTAACAGGTATTTGTATCTGCTGAGCTTAATTTTAAAATGGGCTTTACTTTTCTTTTAAAAACTTATTTTTCGGAAAGTTTTTTTTTTAAAATTAATATTTGTTCGTTTTTGATTACAAAAAGTTTCAAGTTTTTATGGCAGGGGGGGGGGTACTTACTGTCCGATTATTCTTGACTTTACAAAACGGATCTAGAACTTTCAATTTAAATCGAATGAGGCTTTTTTCAAAGTCTATGCGATTACCTCTTTGATGTAAACCTTATATATGAACAATCGACAGCTTGCATAACTTGTGGACAGCGATTGACAACAATGAATGGATTGAAAAAATAGCTCCAATACGGGTGTTTAGACTATTTCATTTGCTGACACAAAGGGAACACGACTGTTTGGAATTGACCTTATTAGGAATTTGTGTGTCAAAGCAGTTTTACATCTATCTCAGAGCATGTATTTTAAACTTTTAATTGGATAATTATAATAGATTTCCTATGTGTTCTTCCCATACAAAACCCCTTCCCATAAGTTATAAACCCCCTTTAATAAGTTATGCCCCAGGGCATAACTTAAAACGTTTACCCCGGGCCCTGGTGGGCTGTGTCGACACCGGAGTTTTTTGTTATCAGAACTTTGATTTATTTTAACAAAATGTCTATCTCAAAATTTTTATCTGATGCATTTAGGGCGTGAAGGAGGAGGGGGCTAGTCACCCTCCAATCTCTTTTGACTCTTAAAAAGTGAACAAGAACTTTCAATTATCAGTCAAATGAGACCTCTCTAAAGTTTATACGAGCATCCCTTCCATAAGAGAAAATAGGAAGGATTCGGAGAATCCTTAAATTAGAACTCTTGCCCTGAGGGCTCTGGGAGAGTTGTCATCCTCAAATACCTAATTTTTAGAAATTAAAACTACGTTTAATAAAATGGATGTCTCAAAATTTCGATTGGATGTGTGGGGGGAAAAGGTGGGCGTGAGAGGGGGGTTAGTTGCCCTCAAATCACTTTTGACTATTAAAAAGGGCACTAGCCTTTGAATTTCCAATCGACTGAGCCGTTTTTGAAGTTTCTACGATACCGCCTTCTATAAAAAACCTTATATGCCCCCAGGGCATAACTTAAAACCCTTGCCCTGACGGTTGTGGGGGATTGTCCTCCTCAAAAATATATTTTCTACGTGGAAATCGACTATGCTGAACGGAATAGCTATCTCAAAATTTTGATTGGATGTGTTTGGGGGAATGATGAGCGTGGGGGGGGGGCTAGTTTCCCTCCAATCACTTTCGATATTAAAAAGGGCACTATCCCTTTGAATTTCCAATCAAATGAGCCTGTTTTGAAGTTTCTACGACAACACCTTCTATAAAAACCTCACTGGCACCCAGGTCATAACTTAAAACCCGGACCGTAAAGGTTTTGGGGTCGTCGTTCTCCTCAACAATACATTTCATCTTAGTAAATCAGCTACTCAGAACAACATGGATATCTCAAAATTTTAACTGTAGGGGGTTGGGGGCCTTTTGGGCATGGTGGGGGGAGGGGGCTAGTTGCCCTCCAATCCCATTCGACAACTAAAAAGGGTACTAGCCCTTCAGTTTCCAATCGAATGAGCCTGTTTTGAAGTTTCTACGACAACGCCTTCTATAAAAACCTTATATGCCCCAGGGCATATCTTATAATCCTTGCTCTGAGGGTTGTGGGGGAGTGTCCTCCTAAAAAATAAGTTTTCTATCTAGAAATCTACTACACTGAAAAATATGGCTATCTCAAAAGTTTGATTGGATGTGTTTGGGGAAATGATGGGCGTGGGGGGGAGGGGAGCTAGTTACACTCTAATCACTTTCGACTATTAAAAAGGGCACTAGCCCTTTAATTTCCAATCGAATGAGCCTGTTTTGAAGTTTCTATGACAACACCTTCTATAAAAACCTTATATGCCTCCAGGGCATAATTTAAAACCCTTGCCCTGAGGGTTGTGGGGGAGTGTCCTCCTCAAAAATATATTTTCTATCTGGAAATCAACGACGCTGAACAAAATGGCTATATGAAAATTTTGATGGGCTGTGTTGAGGGGATTGGGGGACGTTGGGAGGGGGGCCAGTTGCACTCTAAACATTTTCAATTATTAAGAAGGATACTAGCCGTTTAATTTTGCTCAGAATCAGCATGTTTTGATATTTCTACTACAACGCCATCTATAAAAACCTTATATGCCCCCAGGGCATTACTTAAAACCCTAGCCCTGAAGATTTTGGGGGAGTGTCCTCCTCAAAAATATATTTTATATCTGGAAATCAACTACGCTGAACAAAATGGCTATCTGCAAATTTTGATTGGATGTGTTTGGGGAAATGATGGGCGTGGGGGGAGGGTAAGGGGGCTATTTACACTCTAATCACTTTCGACTATTAACAAGGGCACTAGCCCTTGAATTTCAAATCAAATGAGCCTTATTTGAAGTTTCTACGACAACGCCTTCTATAAAAACCTTATATGCCCCCAGGGCATATCTTAAAACCCCTGCCCTAAGGGTTGTGGGGGAGTGTTCTCCTCAAACATATCTTTTATGACGAGAAATCAACCATGCTAAACAAAATGGCTATATGAAAATTCTTTTGGGAGGGATTTTTGGAACGGGGGGGCGTCGGTGGGGGGGGGGGCTATCTGCACGCCAATCACTTTCTAATCTAAAAAAGAGCACTAGAACTTTCGATTTTCAATTGAATGAGCCCTCTTTGAAGCTTCTACGATGATCCTTTCCATATGAAATGCCTCTGGGAAAAAAACAGAAGCAACGCTGTAGCGTTTCCTATAGTAAAGGCCATACGGCTCCAATGTTTTATTACTATTATTTATTATTATTTTTTTTCCCAGAGGCACTTCATATAGAAGGGGATGTCGTAGAAGCTTCAAAGGGGGCTCATTCGATTGGAAACCGAGAGTTCTAGTGCCTTTTTTAATAGTCGAAAATAATTGGAGGGCAACTAGCCCCCCCCCCCCCACGCCCATCATTCCCCCAAACGCAACCAATCAAAATTTTGAGATAGCCATTTTGTTCAGCGTAGTTGATTTCCAGATAGAAAATATATTTTTGAGGAGGACACTCCCCCACAACTCGCAGGGCCAGGGTTTTAAGTTATGCCCTGGGGGCATATAAGGTTTTTATAGAAAGCGTTGTCGTAGAAACTTCAAAACAGGCTCAATCGATTGGAAATTAAAGGGATAGTGCCCTTTTTAATAGTCGAAAGTGATTGGAATGTAACTAGCCCCCCCCACGCCCATTATTCTCCCGAACACATCCAATCAAAATTTTGAGATAGCCATTTTGTTCAGCGTAGTTGATTTCCAGATAGAAAATATATTTTTGAGGAGGATACTCCCCCACAACCCTCAGGGCAAGGGTTTTAAGTTATGCCCTGGGGGCATATAAGATTTTTATAGAAGGTGTTGTCGTAAAAACTTCAAAAAAGGCTCATTAAATTGGAAATTCAAAGGGCTCGTGACCGTTTTAATAGTTGAGAATGATTGGAGGGCAACTAATCATCCTCTCACACACACCCTTTCCCCAAAAATATCCAGTCGATATTTTTAGACAGCCAGTTTATACAAAGGAGTTTTAAGGTCTGGAAATTAGGTCTTTGAGGTTGACAACTCCCTCATAGCCCTCAGGGCAAGAGTTGTAATTTAAGGATTCATTTCCCCAAACACATCCAATCAAAATTTTGATATTGCCATTTTGTTCAGCGTAGTTGATTTCCACTTAGAATATATTTTTGAGGAGGACACTCTCCTACAATCCTCAGAGGAAGGGTTTTAAGTTATACCCTGGGGGCATATAAGGTTTTTTATAGAAGGCGTTGTCGTAGAAACTTCAAAAAAAGGCTCATTCGATTGGAAATTCAAAAAGCTCGCGCCCTTTTTAATAGTCGAAAGTGATTGACGGGCACCTCGCCCCCCCCCCCCACGCCCATTATTCCCCCAAACGCATCCAATCAAAGTTTTTAGAGAGCTATTTTGTTCAGCGTAGTTGATTTCCAGATAGAAAATATATTTTTGAGGAGGACACTCCCCCCCAACCCTCAGGGCAAGGGTATTAAGTTATGCCCTGGGGGCATATAAGGTTTTTATAGAAGGAGTTGTCGTAGAAAATTCAAAACAGGCTCATTCGATTGGAAATTAAAGGGCTAGTGCCCTTTTTAATAGTCGAAAATGATTGCAGGGCAACTAGCCCCCCACGCCCTTCATTCCCCCAAACACATCCAATCAAAATTTTGAGATAGCCATTTTGTTCAGCGTAGTTGATATCCAGATACAAAATATGTTTCTGAGGAGGACACTCCCCCACAGCCCTCAGGACAAGGGTTATAAGTTATGCCCTGGGGGCATATAAAGTTTTTAGGCAAGACGAGTTCGAAGAAACTTCAAAAAAGGCTCAGTCATTTTGTAATTTAAAGGACCGGTGTTCTTTTTAATAGTCGACATCTATTGAAGGGTCCCTAGCCCCCCCACGCCCATCACTCCCCCACACACATTCACTCGACATTTTAAGATAGACAATTTGCTCAGTGTATTTGATTTCCACATAGATAATGTATTATTGAGCAGGGATATCCCCCATATCCCTCAGGGCAAGGTTTTAAGTTATGCCATTAGGGCATATAAGGTTTTTATAGAAGGCGTTGTCGTAGAAAGTTCAAAAAAGGCTCATTCGATTGGAAATTCAAAGGGCTAGTGCCCTTTTTAATAGTCGAAAGTGATTTGAGGGCAACTAACCCCCCTCTCACGCCCACCTTTCCCCCAAACACATCCAATCAAATTTTTTAGATAGTCATTTTATTAAACGTTGTTTTAAGTTCTGGAAATTAGGTCTTTGCGGATGACAACTCCCCCTCAGCCCTCAGGGCAAGGGTTGTAATTTAAGGATTTTCAAAATCCTTCCCATTATTTCTTATGGAAGGGATAGTCAAAAGAGATTGGAGGGTGACTAGCCCCCCCCCCCCGCCGCCACGCCCTAAATGCATCAGATAAAAATTTTGAGATAGACATTTTGTTAAAATAGTTCAAAGTTCTGATAACAAAAAACTCCAGGGTCGGCACAGCCCACCAGGGCCCGGGGATAGGCGTTGTAAGTTATACCCTGGGGCATAACTTATTAAAGGGGGTTTTTAACTTATGGGAAGGGGTTTTG
Organism: Artemia sp. Qi Xiang Cuo; assembly: GCF_049724085.1. NCBI lineage: Eukaryota > Metazoa > Arthropoda > Branchiopoda > Anostraca > Artemiidae > Artemia > Artemia sp. Qi Xiang Cuo. The sequence goes on along the minus strand of NC_142798.1, from coordinate 14,279,165 downwards.
TACGGGAAGAATACATAGGAAATCTATTATAATTATCCAATTATAAGGTTAAAATACATACTCTGAGATAGATGTAAAATTGCTTTGGGACACAAATTCCTATTAAGGTCAATTCCAAACAGTCGTGATCCCTTTGTGTCAGCAAGTGAAATGGTCTAAACCCCCTTATTGGAGCTATTTTTTCAATCCATTCATTGTTGTCAATCACTGTCCACAAGTTATACAAGCTGTCTATTGTTCATCTATAAGGTTTTTGTCAAAGAGGTAATCGTATAGACTTTGAAAAAAGCCTCATTCGATTTAAATTGAAAGTTCTAGATCCGTTTTTTAAAGTCAAGAATAATCGGATAGTAGCCACCCCCCCCCCCCCCTATGTCATAAAAAATTGAAACTTTTTGCAATCAAAAACGAACAGAAACAAATTAAAAAAAAAAACTTCCGAAAAATAAGTTTTTAAAGAAAAGTAACGGACATTTTCAACTCCTGATCATCAGATACAAATAACTGTTAATATTAAAGCTCAAAACGACAAGAAATTACTATTAAAGAATAAATGAAACCTAAAATGAACAGAAATTAAATAAACAATCATAGCAAAAAATATACAACAGGTACTAATATAAATGATTATATAAATCTTAAAGCGATTAATGCTTAAATTGAATATGAAAATCAAGCTTAAAACGAAAACAAATATTTTGCTATTAAAGTATAAATGAAACTTAAAACGAACAGAAATTAAATAAACAAACATACTATATATATTAATGTAAATGAATAAATAAATCTTAAAACGACTGAAACTTAAATTGAATATGCAAATCAAGTTTGAATCGAATAAAAATAACTACAAACAAGAGTTTGGTTATCACCTCACTGCCGAAGCCATAAAACCTACTGCGTCATTGGTGCTTTACTGAAAACGAATTTTATTACAAATGTTTTTTTTTGTACTTAATATTTAAAATAAACATTAAAATTACAGTAAAATTTTTGAACTGATGAGCTGTTAGGAATTAATATCATTATGCATCAAATATTAATTTTAATTTATTAGTTCTTTTCAAGATTAGTCAAGACAAATATAGTTTCACTACAAATAAAATTTGGATACTGCCCCCTTCTTTAACTGTAAAAACCTAAAGCCTTCTGCGTCATTGGTGCTTTCATTAATATCATTATATATCTAACATTCAGTTTGATTTTGTTTATACTTTCCAAGACTGTTCAAGACTCATATAGTTTTGCCATTTTTTTTAACTCTGCCATTTTTTCTAACTAATCGTGGTGGTTTTTTATGAAAGCATTCTATGGATTCTAGGCATTTCTATTTGAGCGGAAAACTGCACCTCAGACTTTTTGGAACATGTATTTTCTTGCATAAAGCACCAAAATATAATAAAATGTCAAGTTTTGGAGTATTCCACCACCCGCAAGCAAGTGCCATTGGTATTTTTGAATCCGCATGGTCAATTTAGGGGGTGGAGGGTAGGCTAATTCTCGTAGCAGCCCCATTCCGTCGTGGTATGATTCACACTTTCAACACCTGGCGTCCGGACTATCATATAATCTACCAAGCATACAATTACCCCAAATCAGTATCAATAAATAAATGAAACCCAAAACGAACAAATATTAAAATAAATATTAGAGTCAAACTCAAAACGAGCAGAAATTAATATGAGTAGGGTTCAAAACCCATATGCTTTCTAAAAGCCAGAATATAATTTGTACTTCACTGAAAAAAAATTCAAATGAGTGTACTGAAAAAAAATGTGCATTGTCAATCTAATATACATATGCTGATATTTATTCCCTAAAATCTTAATTATGAAAGAATTGTTTTCAGTAAAGCGCCAATGACGCAGTAGGTTTTAGGCTTCTGCAGTGAGGCGATACCCAAACTCTTGTGTGTAGTTATTTTTATTCGATTCAAACTTGATTTGTATATTCAATTTAAGTTTCACTCGTTTTAAGATTTATTTATTCATTTACATTAATATATATTGTATGCTTGTTCGCATTGATTGTTATTTAATTTCTGTTCGTTTTAAGTTTCATTTATACTTTAATAGCAAAATATTTTTTTTCGTTTTAAGCTTGATTTTCATATTAAATCTAATCATTACTCGCTTCAAGATCTATTTATTCATTTATATTATTTATTGTTGTATGTTTTTTGCTATTATTGTTTATTTAATTTCTTTTCGTTTTAGGTTTCATTTATTCTTTAATAGTAATTTCTGGTCGTTTTGAGTTGGAATTTTAACAGGTATTTGTATCTCCTGGGCTTAAGTTTAAAATGGCCTTTACTTTTCTTTGAAAAACTTATTTTTCGAAAAGTTTTTTTAAAAAATAATAATAAAACATTGGAGCCGTATGGCCTTTGCTATAGGCAACGCTACAGCGTTGCCTCTGATGGGTACCATCCAAAGCACATTCCTGGACCCCTGGCTTGTAAGATAAGATTTTTATTTCGGGAAAATGGATATCACGAGATGGCTTTCGCGCTTTAAAATGGTGCATAAGCCTAAAGTCTTTGCAGAATTTTATCAGTTTGGGGGTTGAATTTGAAAAGTTTTGTTTTAATTGTTGCTTCTTCATCACCCTACTGCAAGTTGCATACTCACTATTCAATTTCTAAGAAGAATTGTTGTGCCCTACACCTTTGACTTCCTTCTATAAAATTTGATTTTGGTGAAATTTTACACGGAAGCAGTTTTCCACTGGGAGGGGGAGATTCTGTTTTTTTTCGGATTAAGAATTTAGTTTAGTATTTCATCATTAGTGGTTTTAGCCCTCATTTAAGGGGGGGGGGGTCGGTTGGAAAATTACACCACAATAGTGTAAGAATATGAAATAAAAGCACCCCCCCCCCTACCAAGACCTAGAACTGCCAATATATCTAATCAAAACAATGAGGCTAACCCTAACGTAAATAAAAAAAAAAAATATATATATATATATATATATATATATATATATATATATATATATATATATATGTTCCTACATGCAATTCTTTTAATATATCTTGCACTCTCTTTGCTGACTCAATTTTAAATGTGGAGGTGTTCCAGGGATATTGTCGGGGGAAACTTTCAGCCAGGATTGTCTGTATGGTTACTGGAAGTGTCTGGAAGATTTTTCCGTGGGAGGGGGGATTATCCATGGGAAAATTTCTTCATGGGGAAATTGTCCACGGAAGCAGTTTTCAACTGGGAGGGCGATTTCTTTTTTGTTTGGATTAAGAATTAAGTTTAGTATTTGATCAATGGGGGGGTTAGACCTCATAATCTGGGAGGGATGGGGGTAAGGTATATCTCAGAAGTATAGAGATATAAAATACAAGCGCTCCTCTCTCCCTGCCCTGACCTAGAACTGCCAACATATTGGATTAAAATAATGAGGGTGCCTATGACTTAAATTAAAAACAAAACCTAGGGGACAAGACAGGAGTACTCATTTTGCCATGAGCAACTTGTAATTGAAGGAACTAACCAAAATTTAATTTAAGGGTAAATTAGGCTTATTTGGGTGATATGCAACGTGTTGTGTATGGGTAGCAAGGTATGTAAATTAAAAAACAATCATCCTCCCAAACATAAAAAACATAAGAAACAGAATCATCCTCCCAAACATAATTATGCTTGAAACGGTGGAAGAGGGCAAAAAGTAACTACTACTACTAGTAACTACGGCTACTACTATTATTACTGAAGCTACTACTACTACTACTACTTTTACTGCTACTAAAGCTAAGGGTATAAGGTAAAAATTTGGTGAATATTTAAACTGTACTGAATTATATCGGAACACACTATATACCCACATAGGTTGTCAATGGGACGTATCAGCAATACTTAAGAAACGCTTGATGGTATTAAATTCAAGCTTTCAGCGTTTGTTGATGGGGATGTTGAAGAAAACAAAGTTTTTACTTTCATAACTTTAATAAATCAAACAATACTAAAATTTTTGTTGCTAAGTTCCATCATATTCATATTAAACTGACATTGAACATTCATTTGCATTTTTTAAGTAAAGCGCAAGATATGTTCTGGCATAGATACGTAAACACCGAGTTGATACAAACTGAAGATCAGTTCTACTTGTCCCTAGTTTGAATTGTTTATTCGTTTTAATTTCTATTCGGTTTGTATGTCATTTATTTATCGAAGGTGATTTGTTGTAGTTTCACACTTTGTAGATTATTTGATTTGGTTTTTACTCATTTTTTGTTTAATGGAGTTCTTTACTTTTCTTTGAAAAACTTATTTTATAGAAAAAGTTTTTTTTAATTAATTTCTTTTCGTTTTATATTGACATAGTCTTTTCAGGGAAAAAAAATGATACTTGAAATTTTTTCGTTTTTTAAGACTTTATAGAATGACCGACTATTTGTATGCTGTAAAAACATTTTCAGCAATTTTTAACAACATACACCCTTTTAAGAAGCTGGACACTAATAGTACTATTTAATTTAGTTTCAAACCTCCTCTAGTTAACCTGAAATGGAAAAATTGATACCATTCGCAAAAAAATCTGTTTACTTTGTTTGATAGCTTGGATACACTTACGCTATTTTCATTTGGTTAAATTTTAAGAGCAGAATTAGCCCCGAAAGTTTGAACATAATACCCTCAGTCGTTCTTGGGATACTGCTGAGATGCCTTATTGGGAATAAGCATTATCAAAGAGCATTTTGATTTAACCTTAAGGCAACAATTAGTTTTTAAACATATTGGGCAAATGGGAGGGTGGGCGTGGGAGGGTGGGAGTGGAAGGGGGATTAGTTGCCCTTCAATCAATTTAGACTATTAATAAGGGCATCAGCCCTTTCTATTTTTAATCGAATGATCCCTTTTAGAAGTTCCCATGACAACTCCTTTGATACGAAATGCCCTGGTCTAAGCAACAACAACAACAAAAAATAATACATTATACCCACATCGATCTTTACTATAAAAATGTCAAGCCTTCCAATCACTTTCGACTATTAAAAAGGGCACTAGGCCTTCCAATTGAATGAGCCCTTTTGGAAACTACTTCGCTTTCTAAAAATACCTTATATGCCCCCAGGGCATAAATTACAACCCTTACCCTAAGGTCTGTTAAGGTGGTTGTCATCCTCTAAGACCGAATTTTCAGAACTTTAAACCACGTTAAAGAATATAGCTATATCAGAATTTTTATTAGATGTGTATGCGGAAATAGTGGTTGTGAAAGTGGCGGTAGTAACTATCAAATCATTTTCAACTATTAAAAAGGGCCTTATTCCTTTCAAGTTTAAATCAAGTGAGCCATTTTGAAGTTTATGCGGCAAAACTTTCAATAAAAATCTTATATACCCCCAGGGCATAACTTACATCCCTTGCCCTGAGTGTTGGCGGGGGGGTCGTTCTCAAAGAGCTAATTTCCAGAACTTTCTAGTACGTTGAAAAAAAAGGCTATCTGAAAATTTTGATTGGATGTATCTGGAGGAATGGCGGGCGTGAGTAGGTGGTTAGTTACCCTCCAATAACTTTTGACTATTACAAAGGGTACTAACCTTCTCAATTTCGAATTGAATGAGCCCCTTTTGAAGTTTTACAACGACTCTATCTATATAAACCTTATATGCCCCCGGGGCAGAACTTACAACTTTTGCTCTTGGGGCTCTGGGGGGTTTGTCATCCTTAAATACATAATTTCCAGAACTTTCAACTACGTTGAACAAAATGGCTTTCTCTAAACTTTTGTTGAATGTTTTTGGGCAAATGGTGGGCGTAAGAGGGGGGCTAATTACTCTCCGCTCACTTTCAACTAATAAAAAGGGCAATTTCAATTTCCAATCGAATGAGCCCTCTTTGAAATTTCTATCACAACTTTCTGTATAAACTTTTTTATGTCCCCAGGGCATAACTTAAAACCCTTGCACTGAGAGCTCTGAGGGGGTTATCATCCTAAAGACCTAATTTCAAGAACTTTCAACTACGTTGAACAAAATGGATATCTCAAAATATTTATTGGATGTGTTTGGGAAAATGGTGGGCGTGAGAGGGGCGTTAGTCACTCTCCAATCACTTTCAACTATTAAAAAATGCCCTAACCCTTTCAATTTCCAATTGAATGAGCCCTTTTGAAGTGCCTACGCTTTCAATATAAACCTTGTATGCCCCCAGGGCGTAACTTGCCACCCTTTCCTTGAGGGCTGTGGGGGGGGAGGGGTTGTCATCCTCAAAGACTTAATTTTCAAAACTTTCAACTACGTTGATAAAATTGCTATCTAAAATATTGATTGAATGTGTTTGGAGAAAAGATGGGCGTGAGAGGGGGGTTAGGTGCCTTCAAATCATTTTCGAATATCAAAAAGGGCACTATGCCTTTAAATTTCCAATCTAATGAGGCTTTTATCAAGTTTCTACGACAAAGATTTCAATAAAAACCTTATATGTCCCCAGGGCATAACTTATAACCCTTGCCCTGAAGACTGTGGGGTGAGTGTCCTGCACTCGCTATCCAATCACTTTCAACTATTAAAAAAGGCACTAGCCTTTTCTATTTCCAGTTGAATGAGCCCTTTTGAAGTTTCTACGACAACGCTTTCAATTAAAACTTTATATTCCCCAAGGGCATAACTTACAACCCTTGCACTGAGGGCTCTGAGGGGGTTTTCGTCATAAAAGACCTATCGACTATTAAAAAGGGCACTAGCCCTTTGCATTTCTAGTCGAATGAGCTTTTATTGAAGTTTCTATGACAGCGCCTTCTTTAAAAACCTTATATACCCCCAGGGCATAACTTAAAACCCTTGCCCTGAGGGATATGGGGGATTGTCCTCCTCAAAAATATATTTTCTATCTGGAAATCAACTACGCTGAACAAAGTTGCTATCTCAAAATTTTGATTGCATGTGTTTGGTGGAATGACGGGCGTGTGGGTGGGGGCTAGTTGCCCTCCAATCACTTTCGACTATTAAAAAGGGTACTAGCCCTTTGAATTTCCAATCGAATGAGCCTGTTTTGAAGTTTCTACGACAACGCCTTCTATAAAAACCTTATATGCCCTCAGGGTATAACTTAAAACCCTTGCCCTGAGGGTTGTGGGGAGTGTCCTCCTAAGAAACATATTTTCTATCTGGAAATCAACTACGCTGAACAAAATGGCTATCTCAAAATTTTGATTGGATGTGTTTGGGGAAATAATGGGCATGGGGGGGCTAGTTGCCCTCCAATCAGTTTTGACTATTAAAAAGGGTACTAGCCCTTTAAATTTGCAATCGAATGAGCATGTTTTGAAGTTTCTACGACAACGCCTTCTATAAAAACCCTATATGCCTCCAGGGTATAACTTAAAACCCTTGCACTGAGGTTTGTGGGGGAGTTTCCTCCTCAGAAACATATTTTCTATCTGGAAATCAATTACGCTGAACAAAATGGCTATCTCAAAATTTTGATTGGACGTGTTTGGGGGAACAATGGGCGTGGGGGGGGGCTAGTTGCCCTCCAATCTCTTTCGACTATTGAAAAGGGTACTAGCCCTTTGAATTTCCAATCGAATGAGCCTGTTTTGATTTTTCTACGACAACACCTTCTATACAAACCTTATGTGCCCCCAGGGCATAACTTAAAACCCTCGCCCTGAGGGTTTTGGGGGAGTGTCCTCAAAAACATATTTTCTGTCTGGAAATCAACTACGCTGAACAAAATGGCTATCTCAAAATTTGGATTGGTTTTGTTTGGGGGAATGAAGGGCGTGGGGGGGGGGGCTAGTTGCCCACCAATCAAATTCGACTATTAAAAATGGTACAATCCCTTTGAATTTCCAATCGAATGAGCCTTTTTTGAAGTTTCTATGACAACGCCTTCTATAAAAACCTCAAATTCCCCCAAGGCATAACTTAAAACCGCTACCTTGAGGGATGTGGGGGAGTGTCCTCCTCAAAAACATATTTTCTATATGGAAATCAACTACGCTGAACAAAATACCTATATCAAAATTTTGATTGGATGTGTTTGGGGGAATTATGGGCGTTTTGGGGGGGGGATAGTTGCCCTCCAATCCCTTTCGACTATTAAAAAGGGCACTAGCCACTTCAATTTCCAATCGAATGAGCCCTTTTCGAAGTTTCTACGACGACTCCTTCAATACGAAGTGCCCGGATATGGAGAAAAATAAAACGACACATTGTGCCCACATCGTTCTTTACTTAGGCAGTGCTAGAGCACTGCCTATGATTTGAAAAACTTTTTTTTTATTTAATCACTATCAAAGACAGACATATTAGCTAAACTAATTCTCAGATTTTATTTAAAGTAAATAAGTAAATAAAAATTAACAAACTAAAGTAATAAATAAATATATGAATAAATAAAAATAAAAAAATAAATTAGGATTGTTTTAATCTACTCCTAAGTTTTGTGTAACCAAGACACTACAGAGTTCAAACGAATTACAACTTCACGAAATACATTCAGCTTCATTACAACTTCACGAAATACATTCAATACATTACAACTGCACGAAAAACATTCAACTTCATTACAACTTCACGAAATACATTCATACAAGTTCACGAAATACATTCAATATATTACAACTTCACGAAATACATTCAACTTCATTACAACTTCACGAAATACATTCATACAACTTCACGAAATACATTCGAATTAAACCTTGTACTGCATTATTTTAACAAACTCGAGAGGTTGATAAAAACAATCGAACGTATAAGAATGAATCAGACCAAATTGAGCTACAATAAAGTAAAAAGGGTGTAATGGGCCAAAAAAAAAATGATGCTTTATGAAATGTTTATTGGTTTAAAAATAGAGTTATGAGAAAGAGTCAAACTTTAGCGCGATGCGTTGAGATGGGGACAGCCCCTTTCATATACGGAATAATTTCTGCTCATTTTAAGTTTTAATGTCCCTCCTTACTTTCAGTTAATTTTTTTTTTATTTAGTTTCTGGACGTTTTGAATTAATGCAGGTTTTGATTTTGGCTCACCGTACATGATTAGTTAAAACGAAATTTGCATATTAATTTTACTTTTTTTTCTTAAATGGCTTTCTTGAAAGTTGTTTAATTTTATTTACGAACTTTTTTATTACTAATAAATATACGTAACTTACGAATTAACTTACCTAACGAACTTCTATATTCATATATTTTTAATACGTATATTAGGGGGGTTCGCCCCCTAGTCAATACTTCGCTCTTTACGCTAAAGTTTGAATTATGTTCCAAGTCTTTAAAAATGACCTCTTAACCATAAAGGCCGTTAATAAGAATAAATAGCTCTTATGAAAGTTCTAAAACACTTTAACGTAAAGAGCGAGGTATTGACTAGGGGGCGAACCCAATTCTATACATAATAATTTCTGTTCGTTTTAATTTTCGATGTTTCTCCTTACTTTCAGTTGAAAAACTTGTTTATTTTTTTATTTAATTTATGATCATTTTTTAAATAATGCTGGGAAATCCGGCACCCCCTTCATAGCAATGTCCCTTCCCCCATGAATATTTCCTCCATGGAAAGATCCTCCCACGTAACCCCCGACCCCCCACTACCAGAAAAAAATACCCCCTGAAAACGTCTCTATACTTCTCAATAACCAATACTATATGCGAACATTGGGTAAAGTTCATAACTTTCAGCCCTACCCCCGGGGAATTTGAGGGATTAAGTCATTTTAAAAGACAATTTATAATGTTTTCGACCATGCTGAACAAAATGGCTATCTCAAAATTTTGATCGGGTGACTTTGGGAAAAAATGAGCGTGGGAGGGGCCCTCGATTTTTTTTTTTTTGGTCGCTTAAAAAGAGCACTGGAACTTTTAATTTCCGTTCGAATGAGTCCTCCCACGATATTCTAGGATCAGTGGGTCGATGCGATCACCCCTGGGAAAAAAAATAACAAAAAACAAATAAACACGCATCCGTGATCTTTCTTCTGGCAAAAAATGCAAAATTCCACATTTTTGTAGATAGGAGCTTGAAACCTCTACAGTAGGGTTCACTGATACGCTGAATCTGATGGTGTGATTTTCATTAAGGTTTTATAGCTTGTGGGGGGTCTTCCCCCCTTTTTTCGAAAGTCAGCCAAATTTTCTCAGGAGCGTAACTTTTGATGGGTAGGACTAAACAGTAGAGATGCCTCAGGAGGTCCTGTCACTCACCCCTGCTGCCACCTACAACTTTTTTACATAGTTTAATGAGGACAGGGTCAATGACCTCTTTCTCAATGGTCTCTTTCTCCAGGTGTATTTTTGGCACGCTCTCAGCGAATGTTATGATCCAGAAATAGTATTTGTTGTTGTTTCCGAGGCAAATGTCAAGGTCAATGTTGTTGTTGTTGTTGTAAGTGCACGCTCTCAGCGAATGTTATGAGTTTCCAGAAATAGAAAACAGCATTTGTTGTTGTTTTGGACATGTACATAGAGTCATTAGGGAGAAAACGTGGTTAATTAAAGCGATTGGGAATTTGGAACACCTGTGCTGTCAGTCATTAATCAAATTGTTTCCGGGCAAAGTTTAATAATGTCTGACAGGTACTGTCAATCATTAATCAAATTGTTTCCAGGCGAAGTTTAATAATGTCTGACAGGTGATGTCAAGATTGATTGATATGTCACGAAATGGGAATTAATTTGTTGTTTCTAAGGGGAATTATTGATTCACGAAAGGAGAATTAATTTGATGTTTCTAAGGGGAAGGTGGGGAAGAGATATATTGATTGCGTAATCGAAGGGAGAGAATTCCCGAGAAATTGATTACATAATCGGTAGAACCCTATAAGGAGCTCATGACGGGAATCCATTTATGGGCATAGAATGACGTAATCAACTAGGACAAATGGATTTTTGAGAAATTGATTACATAATCGGTAGAACCCTATCAGAAGGTCATGACGGGGATCCATTTATTGGCATAGAATGACGTAATCAACTAGGACAAATGGATTTCTGAGAAATTGATTACATAATCGGTAGAACCCTATCAGAAGGTCATGACGGGAATTCATTTATGGGTATAGAATGACGTAATCGACTAAAACAAGCAAGTTACCTTCTTAATGTTCCTCCTACACCCTTTTTCCAACTTGAGGTACATATCTTTTTCAGCCACAACAATACTCCACAGCTTTTTGAATACCTCAACACCAAGAAATACTTTTCAAAGACCATTTCAGAGTAAGTTCCTTTCTTAATATCCCTCCTAAACCCATTTTACAAGTTGAAGTACCCATACTTTTCAACCATAACATTAATTTACAGCTCTTGAAGGCCACAACACTAAGCAAAACTTTTCAAAAGGCATTTAAGAATAAGCTATTTTCTTAATGTCCCTGCTAAACCTATTTTCCAACTTGAAGTACCCGTCCTTCTTACACACAGTTTTACTTTCCAGCTTTGGAATGCTCCAACACCGAGCAATACTTTTCAAATGACTTTTCAGAACCAGTTCTTTTCTTAATGTCCCTCCTAAACCCATTTTACAAGTGGAACTACCCATCTTTTTCACCTACAACTGTACTTTACAGCTTTTTGGTTACCTCAACACCAAGAAATACTTTTCAAAGCCCATTTCAGAGCAAGTTCCTTTCTTAGTGACCATCCCAAACTCATTTACAAATTGAAATACCCATCCTTTTAGTTTAGAGTTTTAGTTTAGTTTAGTTTTACTTAAGAGTTTAGAGTTTTTTAGCTTAGAGTCTTAGCTTAGAGTTTTTGTTAGAGTTTTAGTTTAGGTTAGTTTTAGTTAAGATTTTAGAGTTTTTATCTTAGATTCTTAGCTTAGAGTTTTATTTATAGTTCTAGTTTAGTTTATTTTAGCTACATTTAAGTATTTAGAGTTTTAGATTAGAGTCTTAGCTTAGAATTTTACTTAAAGTTATAGTTTGGTTAATTTTTAGTTAAGAGTTTCAAGTTTTAGCATAGAGTCTTAGCTTAGAGTTTTTGTTAGAGTTCTAGTTTAGTTTAGTTTTAGTTAAGAGTTTAGAGTTTTTAGCTTAGAGTCTCAGATTAGAGTTTTAGTTAGAGTTGAAGTTTAGTTTAGTTACAGCTAAGAGTTTCGAGTTTTAGCTTGGAGTCATACCTTAGAGTTTTACTTAAAGTTTTAGTTTGGCTAAGTTTTAGTTAAGAGTTTCGAGTTTTAGCTTAGAGTCTTAACTTAGACTTTTTTTGTTAGAATTCTAGTTTAGTTTATTTTTAGTTAAGAGTTTGATGTTTTAGCTTTGAGTTTCAGTTAGAGTTCTAGTTTAGTTTAGTTAAGAGTTTGGTGTTTTAGCTTAGAGTCTTAGCTTAGAGTTTTAGTTAGAGTTCTAGTTTATTTTAGTTTTATTTAAGAGTTTAGAGTTTTTAGCTTAGAGTCTTAGCGTAGAGTTTTAGTTTGGTTTAGTTTTAGTTAAAAGTTTAGAGTTTTTAGCTTAGAGTCTTAGCTTAGAGTTTTTGTTAGAGTTCTAGTTTAGTTTAGTTTTAATTAAGAGTTTAGAGTTTTTAGCTTAGAGTCTTAGCTTAGAGTTTTATTTAGAGTTCTAGTTTAGTTTAGTTACAGTTAAGAATTTAGATTTTTAGATTAGAGTCATAGATTAGATTTTTACTTAAAGTTGTAGTTTGTTTAAGTTTTATTTAAGAGTTTCGAGTTTTAGATTAGAGTATTAGCTTAGATTTTTTGTTAGAGTTATAGTTTAGTTTAGTTTTAGTTAAGAGTTTAGAGTTTTTAGCTTAGAGTCTTAGCTTAGAATTTTAGTTAGAGTTGAAGTTTAGTTTAGTTACAGCTAAGAGTTTGATGTTTTACCTTAGAGTCATAGCTTAGAGTTTTAGTTAGAGTTCTAGTTTAGTTTAGTTTTAGTTAAGAGTTTAGAATTTTAGCTTAGAGTCTTAACTTAGAGTTTTTGTTATAGTTCTAGTTTATTTTAGTTTTATTTAAGAGTTTAGAGTTTTTAGCTTAGAATCTTAGCTTAGAGTTTTTGTTAGAGTTCTAGTTTAGTTTAGTTTTAGTTAAAAGTTTAGAGTTTTTCGCTTAGAGTCTTAGCTTAGAGTTTTTGTTAGAGTTCTAGTTTAGTTTAGTCTTAACTTAAGAGTTTTTTGATAGAGTTCTAGTTTAGTTTAATTTTAGTTAAGAGTTTGATGTTTTACCTTTGAGTTTCAGTTAGAGTTCTAGTTTAGTTTAGTTTTAGTTAAGAGTTTGGTGTTTTACCTTAGAGTCTTAGATTAGAGTTTTAGTTAGAGTTCTAGTTTAGTTTAGTTTTAGTTAAGAGTTTAGAATTTTAGCTTAGAGTTTTAGCTTAGAGTTTTTGTTAGAGTTCAAGTTTATTTTAGTTTTAGTTAAGAGTTTAGAGTTTTTATCTTAGAGTCTTAGCTTAGAGTTTTAGTTAGAGTTCTAGTTTAGTTTAGTTTTAGTTAAGAGTTTAGAATTTTATCATAGAGTCTTAGCTTAGAGTTTTGTTATAGTTCTATTTTATTTTAGTTTTAGTTAAGAGTTTAGAATTTTTAGCTTATAGTCTTAGTTTAGAGTTTTTGTTGAAGTTCTAGTTTAGTTTAGTTTTAGTTAAAAGTTTAGAGTTTTTAGCTTAGAGTCTTAGCTTAGAGTTTTTGTTAGAGTTCTAGTTTAGTTTAGTCTTAACTTACATTTTTTTTTTTAAAGAGTTCTAGTTTAGTTTAATTTTAGTGAAGAGTTTGATGTTTTACCTTTGAGTTTTAGTTAGAGTTCTAGTTTAGTTTTAGTTAAGAGTTTGGAGTTTTACCTTAGATTCATAGCTTAGAGTTTAGTAATAGTTATATTTTATTCTATTTATATTTAATATTTTAGAGTTTTATATTATATTATTATCTTATAGTTTTTTTTTTATTAAAGGTTTAGTTATTTGTTTTTTAATAATTTAGACTTTTTATATTAGAATATTAGCATATAGTTATTGTTGAAGTTCTAGTTTAGTTTAGTTTTAGTTAATAGTTTAGAGTTTTAGGTTAGAGTCTTAGCTTAGAGTTTTTGTTAGACTTGAAGTTTAGTTTAGCAATATTTAAGAGTTTAGAGTTATAGCTTAGAGTCATAGCTTAGAGTTTTACTTAAAGTTGTAGTTTAGTTAAGTTTTAGTTAAGAGTTTCGAGTTTTAGCTTAGAGACTTAGCTTAGAGTTATAGTTTAGTTTAGTTTTAGTTAAGAGTTTAGAGTTTTTTAGCTTAGAGTCTTAATTTAGAGTTTTTGTTAGTGTTCTAGTTTAGTTTAGTTATAGTTAAGAATTTAGAGTTTTAGCTTAGAGTCATAGCTTAGAGTTTTAGTTAAAGTTATAGTTTAGTAAAGTTATAGTTAAGAGTTTAGAGTTTTACATTAGTGTCATAACTTAGAGTTTTGTTAGAGTTCTAGTTCAGTTTAGTTTTAGTTAAGAGTTTCAAGTTTTAGCTGAGTCTTAGCTTAGAGTTTTTGTTAGAGTTCTAGTTTAGTTTAGTTTTAGTTTAGAGTTTTATCTTAGACTTAGAGTTTCAATTAGAGTTCTAGTTTGGTTTAGTTAAAGTTATTAATTTAGAGTTTTAGCTTAGTTTCATAGCTTATATTTTCACTTAAAGTGCCAGTTTGTTTAAGTTTTAGCTAAGAGTTTCCAGTTTTAGCTGATCTTAGCTTTGAGTTTTAGTTAGAGTCCTAGTTTAGTTTATTTTTAGTTTAGAGTTTAGAATTTTATCTTAGAGTCTTAGTTTAGAGTTTTTTTTGAAGTTCTAGTTTAGTTTAGTTTTAGTTTAGAGTTTTAGCTAAGACTTAGAGTTTCAATTAGAGTTCTAGTTTGCTTTAGTTTTAGTTAAGATTTTAGATTTTTTATCTTATAGTCTTAGCTTAGTTTTATTTATAGTTATATTTTAATTTAGTTTTAGTTAAGAGTTTAGAGTTTTAACATAGAGCCTTAGCTTATAATTTTAGTTAGATTTAAAGTTTACTTTAGTTATAGTTAAGAATTTAGATTTTTAGCTTAGAGTTATAGCTTAGAGTTTTACTTAAAGTTATAGTTTGGTTAAGTTTTAGTTAAGAGTTTAGATTTTTAGCTGAGTCTTAGCTTAGAGTTTTTGTTAGAGTTCTAGCTTAGTTTAGTTTTAGTTAAGAGTTTAGAGTTTTACCTTAGCATCTTAGCTTAGAGTTTTTGTTAGAGTTCTAGTTTAGTTTAATTTTAGTTAAGAATTTGATGTTTTACCTTTGAGTTTCAGTTAGAGTTCTAGTTTAGTTTACTTTTAGTTAAGAGTTTAGTATTTTACATTAGAGTCATAGCTTAGAGTTTTAGTTAGAGTTCTAGTTTAGTTTAGTTTTAGTTAATAGTTTAGAGTTTTACCTTAGAGTCTTAGCTTAGAGTTTTTGTTAGAGTTATAGTTTAGTTTATTTTAGTTAAGAATTTGATGTTTTGCATTTGAGTTTCAGATAGAGTTCTAGTTTAGTTTACTTTTAGTTAAGAGTTTAGTGTTTTACCTTAGAGTCATAGCTTAGAGTTTTAGTTAGAGTTGTAGTTTAGTTTAGTTTTAGTTAAGAGTTTATAGTTTTACATTATAGTCTTAGCTTAGAGTTTTTGTTATAGTTATAGTTTATTTTAGTTTTAGTTAAGAGTTTATAGTTTTTATCTTATAGTCTTAGCTTAGAGTTTATTTTTAATTTATAGTTTGGTTTAGTTTTAGTTAATAGTTTAGAGTATTAGCTTAGAGTTTTTGTTAGATTTGAAGTTTAGTTTAGTAATATTTAATATTTTAGATTTTTTTTATTAGAATCTTAGCTTAGATTTTTTGTTATAGTTTAAGTTTATTTTAGTAAAAGTTAAGAGTTTAGAGTTATATCTTAGAGTCATAGCTTAGAGTTATAGTTAGAGTTAAAGTTTAGTTTAGTTAAAGTTAAGAATTTAGAGTTTTATCTTAGGTTAATAGCCTATTTTTTGACTAAAATTTCTAGTTTGGTTAAGTTTTCGTCTAGTGCCTATAGTTTGATCTGAGTAGTATATTAGAGATGGTGATAAATTTCTAGTTTAGTTTAGTTCTTGTTAATAGTTTATAGGTTTAACTCGTTTTAATATCGTATATTTGTTGTTAGAGTTTTATTTTAGTGTATTTATAATTAAGAATTTAGAGTTTTTAGCTTAGAGTCATAGTTTAGAGTTTTTTTTGGATCTGTAGTTTATTTTAGTTAAGAGTCTAGAGTTTTATAATATATTCATAGCTTAGAGTTTTTGTTGTAGATGAAATTTAGTTTAGTCACAGTTAAGAATTTAGAGTTTTTAGCTTATAGTCATAGCTTAGAGTTTTATTTAAAGTTCTAATTTAGTTTAGTTACAGTTAATAGTTTAGAGTTTTAGCTTAGAGTCTGAGCTTATAATTTTAATTAAAGTTATAATTTGGTTAAGTTTTATTCAAGAGTTTAGAGTTTTATCTTAGACTTATAGCTTAGAGTTTTTGTTAGATTTCTAGTTTATTTTAGTTATAGTTAATAGTTTAGAGTTTTTTAGCTTAGAATCTTAGCTTAGAATTTTACTTAGAGTTGATTTTTAGTTTATTTAAAGATAAAAGTTTGATGTTTTAAATTATTATCATATCTTAGAGTTTTATTTAGATTTCTAGTTTAGTTTAGGTTTAGTTAAGAGTTTATAATTTTAGCTTAGAGTCTTATCTTAGAGTTTTTGTTAGAGTCCGATTTTATTTTAGTTTTAGTTAAGAGTTTAGAATTTTTAGCTTAGAGTCTTAGCTTAGAGTTTCTATTAAAGTTCTAGTTTAGTTTAGATATAGTTAAGAGTTTAAAGTTTTAGCTTAGAGTCTTAGCTTATAGTTTGTGTTAGAGTTCAAGTTTATTTTAGTTTTAGTTAAGAGTTTAGAGTTTTTAGCTTAGAGTCTTAGATTAGAGTTTTAGTTATATTTCTAGTTTAGTTTAGTTTTAGTTAATAGTTAAGAATTTTATAATATAGTCTTAGCTTAGAGTTTTGTTAGAGTTATATTTTATTTTAATTTTAGTTAAGAGTTTAGAATTTTTAGTTTAGAGTCTTAGTTTAGAGTTTTTGTTGAAGTTCTAGTTTAGTTTAGTTTTAGTTAAAAGTTTAGATTTTTTATATTAGAGTCTTAGCTTAGAGTTTTTGTTAGAGTTCTAGTTTAGTTTAGTCTTAACTTAGATTTTTTTTTTTTTTAAAGAGTTCTAGTTTAGTTTAATTTTAGTTAAGAGTTTGATGTTTTACCTTTGAGTTTCAGTTAGAGTTCTAGTTTATTTTCAGTTAAGAGTTTGGTGTTTTAACTTAGAGTCTTAGCTTAGAGTTTTAGTTAGAGTTCTAGTTTAGTTTAGTTTTAGTTAAGAGTTTAGGATTTTAGCTTAGTGTCTTATATTAGAGTTTTTGTTATAGTTCTATTTTATTTTAGTTTTTTTTAAGAGTCTAAAGTTTTTAGCTTAGAGTCATAGCTTAGAGTACTTGTTGAAGTTCTAGATTATTTTAAGTTTAGTTAATACCTTAGAGATTAATCTTGGAGTCTTAGCTTAGAGTTTTTGTTACAAATGAAGTTTATTTTAGTAATAGATAAGAGTTTAGAGTTTTATATTAGAATCTTATGGTATAGTTTTAATTAATGCTTTAGATAAGTTAATTTTTATCTAAGTGTTTAGAGTTTTAGGTTTGAGACTTAGAATTATAGTTTAGTATAGTTTTAGTTAAGAGTTTAGAGTTTCTTAGCTTAGAGTCTTAACTTAGAGTTTTTGTTAGTGTTCTAGTTTAGTTTCGTTATATTTTAGAATTTAGAGTTTTAGCTTAAAGTCATAGCCTAGAATTTTAGATAAGGTTATGGTTTAGTAAAGTTATAGTTAAGAGTTTATAGTTTTAACTTAGTGTCATATAGTACAGTTTTTGTTAGAGCTCTAATTAAGTTTAGTTATAGTTAAGATTTTCGACTTTTAGTTGAGTCTTAGCTTAGAGTTTTTGTTAGAATTTTAGTTTAGTTTAGTTTTATTTTAGAGTTTTAGCTTATACTTAGAGTTTAAATTAGAGTTCTAGTTTTTTTTAGTTACTGCTATAAATTAAGATTCTTCGCTTATTGTCATAGATTAGATTTTTTACTTTCAGTTATAGTTTGGTTTATTTTTAGATAAGAGTTTAGAGTTTTAGCCGATCATGGGATTCAGTTTTTGTTAGAGTTCTAGTTTAGTTTTAGTTAAAAATTTATAGTTTTAGCTGAGAGTCTTAGTTTATAGTTTTTGTTGAAGGTATAGTTTAGTTTAGTTTTATTTTAGAGTTTTATCTAATACTTAGAGTTTCAATTAGAGTTCTAGTTTGGTTTTAGTTAGACTTAGAGTTTTTAGAGACTTAGAGTTTTAGATTAGTTTTATTTATAGCTATATTTTAATTTAGTTTTAGTTAAGAATTTAGAGTTTTACCATAGAGCCTTAGCTAATAATTTTAGTTTGATTTAAAGTTTACTTTAGTTAAAGTTAAGAATATATATTTTCGTATTAGAGTCATAGCTTAGAGTTTTACTTAAAGTTATAGTTTGGTTAAGTTTTAGTTAAGAGTTTAGATTTTTAGCTGAGTCTTAACTTAGAGTTTTAGTTAGAGTTCTAGTTTAGTTTTAGTTAAGAGTTTAGAGTTTTACCTTACAGTCTTAGCTTAAAGTTTTTGTTATAGTTATAGTTTAGTTTAACTTTATTTAAGAGTTTGATGTTTCACCTTTGAGTTTAAGTTAGAGTTCTCGTTTAGTTTAGTTTTAGTTAAGAGTTTAGTGTTTTACATTAGCGTCATAGCTTAGAGTTTTAGTTAGAGTTCTAGTTTAGTTTAGTTTTAGTTAAGAGTTTAGAGTTTTACCTTAGAGTCTTAGCTTAGAGTTTTTGTTAGAGTTCTAGTTTAGTTCAATTTAGTTAAGAATTTGATGTTTTACCTTTGAGTTTCAGTTAGAGTTCTAGTTTAGTTTACATTTAGTTAAGAGTTTAGTGTTTTACACTAGAGTCATAGCTTAGAGTTTTAGTTAGAGTTCTAGTTTAGTTTAGTTTTAGTTAAGAGTTTAGAATTTTAGCTTAGAGTCATAGCTTAGAGTTTTTGTTAGAGTTCTAGTTTATTTTAGTTTTAGTTAAGAGTTTAGAGTTTTTAGCTTAGAATCTTAGCCTAGAGTTTATGATGAAGTTATAGTTTAGTTTAGTTTTAGTTAATAGTTTAGATTATTAGATTATATTTTTTTTTAGATTTGAAGTTTAGTTTATTAATAGTTTAGAGTTTATAATTTTTTGATTAGAGTCTTAGATTAGAGTTTTTGTTAGAGTTGAAGTTTAGTTTAGTAATAGTTAAGAGTTTAGAGTTTTAGCTTAGAGTCTTAGCTTAGAGTTAGAGTTAAAGTTTAGTTTATTTAAAGTTAATAGTTAATATTTTTATTTTAGTTCAATAGCATAGATTTTGACTAATATTTCTTTTTTTGTTTAGATTTCTTCTAGTTTCTATTTTTTGATAAGATTCGGATATGATATATGTAGATAGTTTTCTAGTTTAGTTTAGTTTGTGATAAGAGTTTATAGGATTTCCTTAGTTTAATATAGTTTAGTTTTTGTTAGTTTTGTTGTTTAGTGTTTTAACATACAAGTCGATAGAGTTTTTAGAGGAGTGTAGTATTTAGTTGAGGTTGCTGGATTTGTAGTGTTTTGCCTTCCATTGACTAGATTATTATAATATAGTGTATGCCATTGTCATCGCCTGCAGAATTAATGAGGTTAATAATTTTTGAAAATGACACAGTTTTCTGTTTCCATGTGAACATTGAATTGCCCTGAAATGTGTTTGCCATTTGGTGTTATGTCCTTTCAAAAATATTAATTTGAAATGACATGATAGAATCAGCACAATGAAGGAAATTTCGATTTCTCACAAGAAATTTGATCAATGAGGTCCAGTTGTCTAGTAGAAGTTCAACATTCTTCACTTTATCAAATGTGTCTCAAACTGTCTTCGTCGTATCTTAGTTCGTCACACAGACTACAAAAACAGCCCTGTCGTTATTAGTATATTCCCATTGAGGCACACATTACTGATTCACTTATGTTTCACATTTTAATTAAGTAATTATGGTATTAAATATATTATATTTAAGTAGTAATTAATTAATATACGTATAAACATCTTTCTCTCATATCATTAGTGATTTCATAACCTTTAGTATAGTTTCACAAGGCTAAAAAACAAATTTGGAAATTCAGTTTTAAATACCAATGCCATTCAATGCAACAAAACTTTGGTCCTAGGATTTTTAATGGCAGCCAAAAGGTTCTAATCTGAGTCAAAATATTATTTTAAAGCGTTTATAGTAATGCTTCATGGTAATAAAAGGTGATCCATATAAAAACAAAAGAATAACAAATACAAAAAAGACTATTCATAAATTTTCCAAAAATTTGGTAATATTTTGGCGGTGACCCTTGAACAATAACCAAGACGGTTATGCAAGCGTATTTATTATTTTTTTTCATGTGGATCATTTGAGAGGCATAATTTGCTCTAGCAGCTTTTTTAACGACCGCACAAGAACAGCCAGTTGTTGCACCGTTATGGCCACAAAAACAAATTTGGCCCAAATACGGACAGAACACTACTAGATAAAAACTCTAAGATATCCAAATAATTATCATCTATTTTAAACTATTATCTATTTACATAAATATTACTTAAATTTTAATCTAAAGCGGTAGAAAAACCTCTGATTCTTCAAGGACGTGCTGTCACCAGGTGTTAATTTCTTACACGCAACAAGTTCAAAGCTTTCTTTCGGTGGCGTTTATTTGAGTGACAAATTCTGAGTGGCTTAAACTGTTAAATACTTATAGACGCTAGTACATAGTTGCACATCAAATTGTAAAGTAATACACTTAACATATTAACCTAAATAGTATTAACTTAGAGTAATTATTTTATTTAGCATAGTTTAATTAGGCTAATTAGTATTAACCTAAAATACTAAAGTAAACCATCATTATATTTTAGATTTTTGAAAAGGGGGAAGTTACTACCCCTTTCCCCTTACTTCAGGAAATACCTAGTAATTTTAGGAAAATTTTAATTGCGCAATTTTATAAGAAAGGTGATAAGAGCAAGGCCGTACCCAGGATTTGTTTTCGGGGGGGGGGGGGTTTACTCAAAGAATTTTTTTAAGGAGGGGGTTTACACAAAAAAACGCATAAAAAATTGTTTATATCCATTTTGTTACGTTTTTCGGAGTCAGACAAACATTTCGTGGGGAGGCTCAAACCCCCTAACCCACCCCTGGGTACGGCCTTGGATAAGAGCGATTGTAGTGACTACAGAGGCATTAGACTGATTTCTGTAGGAAGCAAACTACTCAGCATGATGATATTTATTAGACAGAGATGCTGCAGATAAAGTTGTAAGAAAAGAACAGTTTAAGGAAGAGGAGAGCAAAGGGGGATCTAGAGCAAAATCTTGGGGGGCTCAATGTGATAAGGGCACCAAAAACTGAGCAAATTGACAAGTTTATTTAAAAAAAAGAGTAAAAAACGGAATGAGGGCGCCAGAAAAAATCTTGGGGGAAGGGGTTCCCCCTGGATCAGCCCTGGGAAAGAGGTTGTGTCAGCCAGATTTTTGCACTTAGATTTATAGCTGATTAGCATCTACATCTTCATATCTCATTATTCCTCAGTTTTATAGATAAAGGCATTTATTCAATTGATCGAAAAGCTTTGGTGAGGGTCCTATCCTTGTATGGTATACCAGGTAAGTACGTTACAATTATTAGTGCTATGTACAAACATATATTACTGCGGTTACGTTAGTAATTGGTTCGGTGTAGAATCAGGGGTTAAACTTTCCTAGACTCAGATTATGCAGATGATTAGAGTGTCCTGAATCGAAATGTTAGCAAAATAAATGAATTTTCGGAGGTTTTGAGAGTTCATGATGCAAGAATATGCTTGAAAATGGGTATTAAAAAAAACGAAGTCACTTGGACTAGGAATAAATGAGGAAGACGAGGGGATGTTAAGTAACGAGAAAATCGATAAAGTGATAGACTGACACACATGGGTAATATTATCAGTAAGGATGATGGAGTAAAGATATGATGGAGATAAAGATGAAAAAACTGGAGTAGCCAAGACACAGTTCTTTTTCGAAATAGAAAATCTTTTTGGAAGAATAGGGAGATAATTCTAGGAACTAAAGTTGGAATATTGGAAGCATTGATCGAGTATGGCAGTAAAACATGGGCACTTCGAAAGGCTGAGAAACGCATGTTGAATGCATTCAAAAGAAACTGTATAAGAATAGTTTTTCGTTGAACTGACCGTGTATCAAACAATAAACTAAACAAAAATATGGTTCTATCCCACTTTCCAGGTCTGTAATAGAAGAAAGGTTAAGACGGATGGACAGAATGAAGGACAATAGATTGCTAAAGACTGGCCAAAAACATGCTTCTGGGACCAAACAATAAACAGGTAGTCTCTGAAAGGGGTGGGATGAAGTCATAGCGAAATGTTTGAAGGAAACTGGAGCTTCTTGGTATTGGGTAAAGAACTTTGAATTAGTTGGGCAAGGAGGAGCTTACGAAACTGTATTTGCCTCAGGCGGCTTGGTGCTACAATTAGTTGTTAGTAGTGGCCACTGTAGATAAATTTAGACAGTATAATCATTCCTTATCTCAACCATTAAATAAAGCTGGACCGAGTTACAAGTGCTCCAGAGAATATAATAAACAAGCATAAACATAAGAGACATTAGATTTTTTCACGGGTAGGCACGCGTGTGGCAGAGGAAAGTAATTGGTATGGCTGTAGTAATGCAAAAGGTACAGACAACATTGGTTTAAGAATGAAAAAAAAAAGGATGAATTTATAAGAATAATCAAGGTAAAAATAAGTTTTACTTGAACAATGCCACAGCGTGATGACCTTTGATTAGGAAATTTGAATATTTCAGTTCTATATTTTTGTCAATTTTTTCTCAAAGGGAAATTATGTGGTCGGTATTAATGCAGAGTCGCAGGTAAATTAAATTTAGCCATTTCCTTATTTCACATATTTTTACTGTTATTGGTTTTATTTTTATTGTCTGTGGTACTGTGGAGCTCATTAAGGAGATAATCAAATACTAGTTTTTAAATATTTTGCCTCTTTGTTCAAAAAAGGAGATAACCAAATATTTAAACTACTAGAACTGAGATTATTACTTGCTGGTTTATTTTCCTTGATAAGGATTTCTGTTCATTTCATAGAGATATTCAAAAGCAAAAATGGGCATTATAAAATTCTGTTAGCTACCGCTCAAAGCCTAAGCAAGGAAAATTTTCTTAGAAAACGAAGCTAATTATGCCAAGACAGCTAAAACGAGAAGTGAATGTAGAGAATAAGAAAAAAACTCAACCCCCTCCCTTTCTCCGAAAAAAAATCCTAGAAATGCGCATGATAATTAAGCTCAGCACATTATGCAAGTAAGGTCATTAATGGCCATACCCCTCCCTCTGGCTCCGAAGATGCCGTGGACAAAAAAGTTTCATTAGCAACTGACAATAAACTTGGTAACTAGAATGATTAAATAAATTTAAATACTCTTAACATAATTTTGAAACATTCCAAGTTTTATACCGTAGCAAACTTGGACGTAACCCAAAACTGGAAAAATAATGAAAAGAATCGTGAGGGTTAACTTAATGGGGCATAAAAAGTACTTTCGGAAGAGAATATTTACGTAATTTACAAGTTCGTGGCAGAATATTTGCAACAATAATAACAACAAGCAGTACTTTATATTCTTCTTATAATACAAATACAATTCTTTTGATGTCCTTCAATTTACTGAAAACTCACTATGAATTTTACAAAAAACAGTTCTTAAAAGACGTTTTGTATTTTATTGAATAGGGCTATCCCACCAGTTATTAAAAGAAAAAACAAAGGTCCTACATCCAATTTCTAAGGACATTTTTATGGTCCAAAAAAGGGTATAAAAGAGGAAAAACTCAAAGGAATATTTAGTTGGAGTTTTGAGTTTGAAAACTCAAAAACTCAAGGGAATATTTTTCCTCACCAAGAAGAAAAAAGTTTTGACGCTTCGTGGCGCGATATTACTATCCAAACCCACAGATTATTGTGAAATCTAATTAGGTTGCCTAATTAGGCCAAAACTATTAGGTTACCCTTTTGTGGTATAAAGTTTTGTGGCAAATTTCAAATAGTCCCGCCCCTTCGTGGATCCCTCTTCCACTATTTATGAAATTCCGGCTATTTCTCTGTTGCAGTGTTGATTAGAAGTTAGCGATAGAAATTTGTGCATTGACTAAAATTTAATCCAAGCCCCTCTTGTAGAAATCCTGGATAGGTCATTCAGTTAAGCCATAGCTGTGAGATGGGAAAGTAGCAAACCACTTCGCCGGCTCACCACATCACTTTCTGCTTTCGCAATTATGAATAATACGAATTTGCACCATTATTCAGTGACTGACATATATAAACTGGACCGCTGATGGTAGATTAAAAGGGAGGAGCTTTTTATACGTGCCGAGAATGTAGTAGCCAAATATAATCGAGTTTGATTATATTGTCTAAATTTATCTACAGTGGTAGTGACAGTAGAAATATTATAGTAAGTAATTACGTATGCTATCTGTATTTTTTATTCTTAAGTGTTTTATTGTTAGGTTATTCTTTTATACAATTTTCTATTTTGTCTTTTTATGCAGTTTTTTTTTGCGTTAAATTATGCTTATTATACGATATTTTTGGTTTATAAATAGATAAACCTTGGTAATAATTAATTCAGGTGCCTTTGGATTGTCTATGCTCAGCTTAATAAATTGTCTATCTTCATTAATGAGGGTGGTAGAAAGAGGCTACAGCATTAGTAAAACATAATCTAATGTATTAAACTAAACTTTAGAATTTTCAACGAGCTAGGGTTTTCAGCACCAGGGGACACCCCTCCCCCTCCCCCACTGCCAAAATATATGTAGTGCATAGTATTGACGAAAAAACCTCAGTTTGGCACCTCCTCAGAGACTATGCTGGGTGACTACTGTCCTCCCCTCCCCCCAGCAGCACCACTTCCCTTTTACGTAGTCAGCGCTAATGAATCGAGTCCAACAGTTAAGTTTGGAGTCAATCAATAGAAAAACTGGAAAATGTCTTGCAACATTGGGCTCCATAGATCAAGTATGAATTAACATTGAACAAGGGAAGAAATTTTGGCATTCGCGATTGTGATTTAAGTAAAAAATAACATGTAATTTTGATGTTACAAAATGACAAACTCAAACGCAAGTTTATCAACGATTGCATTTAGTATCCACTATACCATCAATTTCATAAATTATTTTAAACCTGGGTTTAAGGTATAACAACCCAATTTTGAATGGTTGTTACAAGTCAATTTTGTACCGTTGAATAGTTATTTACTTGAATACTTACAGTTATTGCAAAAGTTAAATAGTTATTTTTTTTTATAGAAACATAAAAATTACTTTTCTCTGGTGACTCAAGGTGAGAGTAGAGTGTTGGTGAAAATCATGGTTCGCACTTCTTCTTCTTCATTAGAACTTTCCCTATCATCTTTCTTTTTTATTTGTATGTTGTTGATTTAACTGGCTGAACCATTACCTACAAGTCAACTGACCCACTAGCGATGGTCATTTATCAGATATATTCATTCTGTTGCATGCATTAATTCAAATATAATATGTATTTCAGTTTTTTCTTTCTTTTGTGTTTTTATTCTACTTGTTATATTTTGAGTTATTACCTGCACTTTCCAAACTGGAGCCTGAAGGGGGTTTAAATCGCTATATATTTCAGATTCGACGACAGAATCTTCAGTAAGATGTAGCCATAAGCAAAATAGAGTAACTTTCCTAAAATAAACATAATAAATATTACCAAAATAGTTTCAAAGAATACTTCAAACAGGGTTCAAAACAGGTTCAAACAACATAGTTGCTACGACTGATAATATTCGTCGGTCGAATATTTTACATTTTTAATTTTACATTTATAAAATAATATATGTTTTATTTTACATTATTTTACGTACGAATATTTTACATTTATAATAGAATTTTAATGGTCGTTTCAGGAACATTGGCGTCAATTCAGGAACATTTTCTTTTTTTTTTTGGGGGGGGGGGGGTGAAGGGGAAATTAATTTTAAAGTCTAAAGGGGGTGAATTTGTTATTTTTTTATTTTTTCAGTGAAAATACCAAAAAGACATTTAAAAAGAAGAATACCCCCCCCCCCAAAAAAGGTATTTCTCAAAATCTGGAGGAAAGAATAAAGAAGGAGGGATTAATGGTACAGTCACATCACCCAATTTCCACAGCCATGACTAGCTAACCTATTAAATAGTTATTCTCGTCGTCGATACCTGTTGCTGTTGGTAAGAAAAAATAATTCGGTCAGCTCAAAAAGTTGTATGATAAAGGAACTGAAATTGTTGAATTTGGTAATTAAATTGGGAAAAAGGGTGGCAGACGAGTAATATTCCTGCACGAGCCAAGGGTAAAATAAACATTACAAGATTTTAAAGAAAATGTAACACTATTGACTAAACCTATACAAATTACCATCCGGGTTACAGCGGTAGCTAGAAACCTAGTAAGAGACGGTCACGTCCAATGTTAGGAAATATAAAAACCCATAACTCCTAAAAAAAAGAGTCAGATCAAAACAAAAAGTACACCAGTAGAACCGCCTTGTCCGAAACCTCTACATAGGAAACTTTCTGTCCCTTGGCTTGAAAAGCAAGGGAAATATATTGGCTTGAAAATAAAGAAAAGTGGCAGCTACTACAGCATTTTGCGTAAACGGCATCTTTTTTTTTCGTTTTCCTTTTTTCTTCCACAGATAGCTTGGCACTGGAACATCGTAGAGTTGCTTAATGACTAATTTTAAAGGAAATTAATGGGGTTAAATTACCATTAAGATTAATCGAGATAATAGTGACTCCGTAAATCATTATTTAATTGGTTGCAGCTATCACTGCAACCATAATCTTTTCTTGCAACTTTAACATTAGTCAGTGTATGGCCTATACTCTGGAAGCACGATGAAACAAGAAATAAAGCCGTAAAAATGTTTCAACAATGCATCAGCCAAATATTTCTTTGTTCAAAACATTTCTTTCTCTACTACTTTAAATACTTTCGACTTTTATAATGTTTATTCTACATTGACACAGGAGCAACATTCCCTTATCGCAGCAATTTATTTCCTAGATTTGCAGCTTTATATTTTCCAAATTTGCCAGATTTGCCAACTTATTTGCCAAATTAAGATTTATGTAGAACTTTTGGGCAGTTTTGTTTTCTGGTTGTTTTCTGAAAATTATAATAATATTAAAAATATTAAATTATTATATAATAAATATAAAATATAAATATTAAATTATTATGTAATGATTATAAGATATAAATATTAAATTATCACAGTTCTTTTGTTTTTTTATTTTCTGCAGTCCTGTGGTTTAACCTTTTCAACGTAAACAAACTATTTTGCTATACTTTGATAGCTCAGATTCGGCGTTACCCATCTACCAAATTACATTTTTGGAATCTGCTTTCTATATTTCTAGAGTGAAAAATACGTCAAAACTAGCTGAAAACCCTTAAAAGACGAAATTTTTCCTATCAAGATTGCCCCCTTAGGGGCAACCTAGTAAAGAACGAACTCTAGCCCATACTAACCAAAAATTTAAAAATGCGTTGAAAAAAAACCTAAGAGAGGAAGGAGCATCATTTGAAATTAATTCAGGAATGATAACCATCATTTCAATTAATCTTGATGATAAAAGTTCGTTGTGAAATCAAACTGTTGGTAATTTCAAAAAATAGCCTGAAACCCCACAAAGTGGTGTCAGGCCGAAATGACAACTGTACCATTGGAATCAATACAGCCGAACACCCCATTAGGAGAAATAAAGTTCCCCATCTTAAGCAACAAGGAAAACCTCCCGGCTAGTTTCTCTTCATTTCCAATCATACAGCGTGGCAGGAGAGTGGGGGGAATTTGATGTTAGATGCGGTGTTTTTTGTTTGGTTAATAAATCTTACCACTTTTCACTTGGAATACAGTGAAGTGCCTCATTTTTTTCTTCCTTATTTTTCTGTCACTGCTAATGGGGCACTGGAACATTAAAGAGAGATATTTAAGGACTTTTAAACATATTTTGTGAGAAGTCCTCAAAAGATAAATCCTCCTTCACATACAAAATATTACAAGCTTTTTCGTTCTTTTCTATATATTTTCCTGTAGCTCTATCAGGATTTAGCACGTTCTCAAAATTTTCTGCCCATCTCTCTTAAACTCTTTCCTTATCACTAATTGTTCCCATCTTAACTGGGACAACTCCAGAATGTCTATTCCCACTCAATTTATTAACATGTCAGTACAATATTTCACTATTATGCCGTCTGGCTGCAACTTCCAGATGTTCAGCAATTTTATCCATTTGCCTCCGCTTCACACCTCCTTAATTCATATTTTAATACTTACTCCATTTCCCTTACGTTCATCCTGTCTCTATTAAACATAAAGCACTTTCATTAATATTCTTAGCCGCGTTTCTATGTTTCTTTTCTAAGACGCCATCAGCGTCTTCACCAATTATTTTTCAAAAATGTTCCATCCATCTTCTACATTGTCAAAGTTTAGATAATTTCATACTCTGGAGACTGGTGTGGAATATAATCAAGCCATAATTACAAACACAGGGCATACTAAAGGAGGAATTACCCCCCCCCCTCGCTACACACACACACAAAAAAAAATTATTTAAAAGGCTCACTAAGAGCATCTACTCCTTGACAGTCAACTAAAACTATCAAAGCCTCTGATGACGAAAAACCAATTTTATTATCATCAAATTAAGGTCTTAGTTCTTAGGTTTTTTCGCTATTATCAAGTCGTATATGACGAATAATGATACGACTATTCTGGAATTATCATTACGCATAAATCACTGCATGATATACGGTTAAAATTATATGTTATTATCAAAATGATAAAGAGAAGTTCTTCCAATTTTATGAGAATATTAGTGAAATCCTTTTGACAGAAGGATATTTACAGGATATGGAAAAGGATATATCATATGATACTAACCTAATTTCTTAAGCAATTGATCAGTCAGCAGAATATTTGCGCTATAGCAAAAGCTTTGTGCCAAGCTTTGTAAAATATTACAATGATCTCTAGTGTTTTTATTCTTTAGTTTATTTTATCCTGACGAAGTTTTATGAGATAATTTTATCCTCAATCTCAAGTGTTTTTATCCTTTAGTTTATTTATCCTGACGAAGTTTTATTAGACAACTTTATTTTGCTATTTATGACTATAAGACATCATATTTGGGCTTTGCCCACGAGAGCTATGTCTTGTTTTTGAATTCAATGAATTTGAATTTGAATTAAGGTTGGTTTTTACCATTGTTGGCAGTCATACCTAAGAACGAAAACAAAATACAAAACCAAAGAAGTAACATCTTTCGCCAGAAAAATTAAGGCTGGTTGACCAGCCATAAACAAGCCTGTTATTAAGACCATTTCAGACTACATTGTATGTTTTAGAGCGTTTCCGGCTGATTTCGGTATTTGAAATTGTTACTGTATTTGCGAATGTGATAAAAGAAATGGATGAATTACATAAAATTTTAAAGCTCCACAACGGCAAAGTTGGCCTCACTATACGAGGGGCTATCTTAGTTCATTACTCTTCCCATATTCTCCAGTTAGTGGAATGTAGCCTCTGCCATTTGTTTTCTTTTTTATTCTTTATATATTTATACTACTTTTAGTGAATTGTAAATAAGTTACTTTTATTGTTTTACTGTTATACAACGTTATTTTTTATTGTTAACAATAAAACAATAAAAAAAAATGTTATACAACGTTTTTTTTACTGTTATACAACGTACTGTTATTGTTTTATTGTTATACTGTTATACAATCCATATAATTTTCTATATTTCGAGAGGGAGAGGGTCACTTAAACCCCCCTGGAATATTTACCCTCTCGTTACATCGATTTGTACTATCAACATTATGTCAAAGATAAGCAAAGTAGGAAGACTAAAGGTAAGTAAATAGGTAAGGCAAAGTTAAGCATCTTGCACATACTCTATAGGGTCTTTAACTGCACCAAAAGGAAAGGACATAACATCTTCTATCTTAAAATGACTGAAACAATTGTCGACATTAAGCTCCTCCTCTGGCCATTTCCATGGCATGCCATCTGTTAAAGAGTACGTAAATCGGATTGAAACATTCACTGGTTCAGAAATTGGTGATTCTATTTTGGCTTTGAACATATCCACAAATCCTGGAAGAACAATGACATTACGGTTCATATTTGAACACAAAATAAGGTACCATTAAAAGACATGAATAAAACTGTCTCTTAAATTAGTCAACAGCCAGATATGGCGTTTAATGAACTATGAGCAAAGGCTTGCAGCTTTTGAGCAAAGCCTGCTCAAAATTTGCTCATAATGAACTATGAGCAAAGCCTGCTCAAAATTTGCTCATAATGAACTATGAGCAAAGCCTGCTCAAAATTTGCTCATAATGAACTATGAGCAAAGCCTGCAAAATTTTGACATAAACTGTACAAAACCATATTTAAGTGAAATATTGGAGAAATCCCATTGAGGATCCCTAATCGAAGCCTCTGATCAAAAATGCAGAACTTAAGATCAAGGTCGGCTACCACTAATAACTAATTTAATAATATAAAGGATTGGTCTAGTTTATTCTAAATGGGGATTATGTAAGTTTCATTTGTACCATGGTTGTAGAGATAGCTGAGAGCTGTTTAAGAACTATCCACGGACAATAGTAACTTAAAGCTAATGTAAAACAAGTATCTTTGGAAAGTTACTTTTCTCGATATGGTGCCATATTTGACTTACTCAGCTGCCTGATACTCTGAGGTTCGTCTCTTGGTATTCCAACTAAGAGAAAACCTTAGACTTTTTCCTGTTTGTGATTATCTTTGAAAAAATGTGTCTCATCAAGCATTGCTATATATAACGTTAAACATGACTATGGGACTCCCCTCTGGAGAAGGAGGACCGAAGTTCAAGCCAATCTGTTAGTATATATATATATATATATATATATATATATATATATATATATATATATATATATATATATATATATATATATATATATATATATATATATATATATATATATATATATATATATATATATATATATATATATATATATATATATATATATATATATATATATATATATATATATATATATATATATTACGGCAGAACATTTTGAGAATGTGCTAAACCGAGATAGAGTTGCAGGAAAAGATAATTTAGGAAAATGAAAAAGTTTGTAATACCTTGGATGTGAAGGAAGATTTGTTTTGTGAGGAAGAATTAGCGACAGTACTAAAAGGATTAAAAAATAATAAGGTCCCAGGTGCTGATACTGTGGTAAATGAGTTTCTTCAATATGGTGGCTCTGAGGTTAGTTATAAGTTACTGAAGATTATGAATATGATTTTTGAAAAAGGCGAAGTACCTAGCGATTTTAGGAAAGCCCTAATTAAACCACTGTGTAAGAAAGGTGATAAGAGTGAGTGTGGTAATTATCAAAACATTAGCCCGATCTCTGTAGGTTTGCAAATTACTTAGTAATATGATACTTTTAAGACTGAGAGATGCTGTGGACAAAGTTTTAAGAGAAGAACAGTGCGGTTTTAGAAAAGGTAGAGGATGTGTCGACCAAATTTTTTCACTCTTAGGTTAATAATTGAGAAGTGCTTGAGTTGTCAAATACCTTTAGTCCTCAGTTTTATAGATTATGAGCAAGTGTTCGATTCAGATGATTGAAGAGTTTTAGCGAAGGTCTTATCCTTGTATCGTTTACCAGGCAAATACATTAAAGTAATTTGTCCTATGTACGAGAATAACACTGCCGCGGTTAAGGTAGGAAATGAGGCTAGCAGCTGGTTTCGTATTAAATCAGGAGTTAAGCAGGGTTGTTTTCTATTCCCCTTTATATGGATAATTTTGATGGACTTTATCTTAAGTAGCACAGGAAAGGCAATGAGTGAACACGGAATCAAATGGGGAGGAAATGCCTTCCTTGACTTAGATTATGCAAATCTAATAATCTTTTGGTTTGAGGAAAATGAATCAACTTTTAGAGGTTTTGCTAGTTCAGGTTGCAAGAATAGGTTTGGAAATTAATGTTAAGAAGACTAAGTCACTAAGGCTAGGAATAAGGAAAGATGAAAAGGTGATGTTGGTTAATGAAAAGATTGATCAGGTGGGTAGCTTCACTTACCTTGGTAATATCATAGTCAGCAAGCTAGCGCTGCATAAACAAAGACGTGTTTTGGCACAATGTATTTTTTTCTCCATACCCGAAAACTTCGTATCGCAGAAGTTGTTAAAGAAACTATGAAAAGGGCTACTTTAATTTGAAATCGCAGCTATCCGTATCCTTTCCCACAGTCGAAGGTAATTAGAGGGCAGCCCCCCCCTCCGCCCATCATTCCCCCAAACACATCCAATCAAAATTTTGAGATAGCCATTTTGTTTAGCGTAGTTGATTTCAAAATAGAAAATGTGTTTTTGAGGAAGACACTCCCCCACAACCCTCAGGGCAAGGTTTTTAAGTTATGCCCTGGGGGCATATAAGGTTTTTATAGAAGGCGCTGTCGTAGAAACTTCAAAACGGGGCCATTTAATTGGAAATTCAAAGGGATAGTGCCCTTTTTAATAGTCGAAAAGGATTGGTGGGCAACTAGCCCCCCCCCCACCCATCTTTCCCCCAAACACATGCAATCAAAATTGTGAAATAGACATTTTGTTCAACGTAGTCGATTTCCAGATAGAAAATAGGTTTTTTAGGAGGACACTCCCCCACAACCCTCAGAGCGAGGGTTTTAAGTTATGCCCCGGGGGCATATAAGGTTTTTTATAGAAGGCGCTGTAGTAGAAACATCAAAAAAAGCTCATTTAATTGGAAATTCAAAGGGCTAGTGCCCTTTTTAATAATCGAAAGTGATTAGAGGGCAACTCGCCACGCACCTAGCCAATCCTTTCCCCAAATATCTCCAATCAAAATTTTGAGATAGCCATTTTGTTTAGCGTAGGTGATTTCAAAATAGAAAATGTGTTTTTGAGGAGGCCACTCCCCCAAAACCCTCAGGGCAAGGGTTTTAAGTTATGCCCTGGGGGCATGTATGGTTTTTATAGAAGGCGCTGTCGTAGAAACTTCAAAAAAGGCTCATTCGATTGAAAATTCAAAGGGCTAGTGCCCTTTTCAATAGTCGAAAAGGATTGGAGGGCAACTAGCCCCCCCCCCACCCACCCATCTTTCCCCCAAACACATGCAATCAAAATTGTGAGATAGCCATTTTGTTCAAAGTAGTGGATTTCCAGATAGAAAATAGGTTTTTGAGGAGGACACTCCCCCACAACCCTCAGGGCAAGGGTTTTAAGTTATGCCCTGGGGGTTATAAGGCTTTTATAGAAGGCGTTGCCGTAGAAACTTCAAAACAGGCTCATTCGATTGGAAATTCAAAGGGCTAGTGCCCTTTTTAATAGTCGAAAGTGATTGGAGGGTAACTAGCCCCCCCCCTTCACGCCCATCATTCCCCCAAACACATCTAATCAAAATTTTGAGATATGCATTTTGTCAGCGTAGCTGATTTCCAGATAGAAAATATCTTTCTGAGGAGGACACTCCCCCAAAACCCTCGGGGCAAGGGTTTTAAGTTATGCCCTGGAGTCATATAAGTTTTTATAGAAGGCGTTGTCGTAGAAACTTCAAAACAGGCTCATTCGATTGGAAATTCAAAGGGCTAGTGCCCTTTTTAATAGTTAAAAGTGAGTAGAGGGCAACTAGCCCCCCCCCACGCCCATCATTCCCCCAAACACATCCAAGCAAAATTGTGAGACAGCCATTTTGTTCAGCGTAGTTGATTTCCAGATAGAAATTATGTTTTTGAGGAAGACACTCCCCCAAAACCCTCAGGGCCAGGGTTTTAAATTATGCCCTGGGGGCATATAAGGTTTTTATAGAAGGTGTTGCCCTAGCAACGTCAAAACAGGCTCATTTGATTGGAAATTCAAAGGGTTAGTGCCCGTTTTAATAGTCGAAAGTGATTGGAGGGCAACTAGCCCCCCCCCCCTCCAACGCCCATCATTCCCCAAAACACATCCAATCAAAATTTTGCGATAGCCATTTTGTTCAGCGGAGGCTAGTTGATTTCCAGATAGAAAATATGTTTTTGAGGACACTCTCCCGCAATCCTCAGGGCAAAGGTTTTACGTTATACCCTGGGGGTATATAAGGTTTTTATAGAAGGTGTTGTCGTAAAAGCTTAAAGAAAGGCTCATTTAATTGAATTTCAAAGAGCTAGTGCTCTTTTTAATAGTCAAAAGTAATTAGAGGGCAACTCGAACCACCTCCCACGCCCCTAATTCCCCTAAACACAACCAATCAAAATTTTGTGATAGCCATTTTGTTTAACGTAGGCTAGTTGATTTCCAGATAGAAGATATGTTTTGAGAAGGACACTCCCCCACAACCCTTAGGGCAAGGGTTTTAAGTTAGACCAGGACGCTTCGTACCCAAGGAGTTGTCGTGGGAACTTCGAAAGGGGCTCATTCGATTGAAAATAGAAAGGGCTGATGCCCTTTTTGATAGTCGTAAGTGATTTGAGGGCAACTAATCCCTCTCCCACGCCCACCCCTCCCATTTGCCCATTATGTTTAAAAACTAAATGTTGCCTTAAGATTAAATCAAAATGCACTGTGGTAATGCTAATTCCTAATAAGGCATCTCAGCAGTATCCCAAGAACGACTGAGGGTATTATATTCAAACCTTCGAGGCTACTTCTGCTCTTAAAATTTAACCAAATCAAAATAGTGTAAGCGTATCAAAGCTATCAAAGAAAGTTAACAGATTTTTTTGCGAATGGTATCAAGTTTTTCATTTCAGGTCAACTAGAGGAGGTATGAAACTAAGCTAAACAGTAATATTTGTGTCGAGATTTGAAAATGTTGTTAAAAATTGCTGAAAATTTTTCTCCAGCATACAAATAGCAGGCCGAACTATAAAGTCTTAAAAAACGAAAAGATTTAAAGTGTTATTTTCTTTTTCCCTGAAAAACTATGTCAATATAAAACGAACAGAAATTAATTAAAAAAAACTTTTTCCACAAAATAAGTTTTTCAAAGAAAAGTTAAGAACTCCATTAAAGAAAAAATGAGCGAAAATAAAATCAAATAATCCACCTAGCTCGAAACTACTACAAAACAGCATCGATAAATAAATGAAACCCAAAACGAACAGAAATTACAATAAATAACCGAGTCAAACTCAAAACGAGCAGAAACTAACATAAGTTGGGCGCAAAACCCCTATGCCTTCCCAAGGCCAGAATAAAATTTGCACTTTACTGAAAAAATATAAATGTTTTTACTTTTATAACTTTAATAAATCAAATATTTTTAACATTTTGATTACTAAATATCAGTATATGTATATTAAACTGACAATACACATTCATTTGT